>NC_056744.1:1221387343-1221590681 GCF_019279795.1 Protopterus annectens
GTGCATTTCATGCAGTACTCCAGTTCACATTTAATTGTTATTCTGTAGGTTATATGGAAAAACGATGTAAAATTATGTTCACATACAGATTTCCTGTGGAAAATGATTTGTGATGCAGTGGGACTCGATCTGGGAATGCCTGTTCATTAGGCAGATGCTCTAACCACTCCACTATTGCTGTGCTGCTTCATTTGTATATATATTCCTTGTTATTATCTTCAGCCTTTTCAGCTGCTTTAACCGCGGCTAGACGATGGGCAAACCCGTACACCTACAGTTAGCTGTACTTGGGGTTTTAAAACACATCAATGATAGGAATTCTTCATTTTATTTGACTGTACTGCTGCTGTTGAACACATAGGGACTGTTGGTGGGGATATGCGGACACTTGTGAGCTGTCTCGCTCATTTATTTACATATTCTTCTGTTCTACTTTGCAGGGGTGTGTTTATTCTGTGAAATCTGCTCTCAGACATGCCCCCTGCACTTGTCCATGCTCCGTGTAGCATTTGGAGTTCAGGCAGCGTGCCGTCCTCCTTTTCAACTGCTGCTTCCGAGCAGGACTAGATTAGTCCTGCATGGAAGATTAGTAAATCCGGGAGTAACAGTTTTACGATGTGTAAAAAGTTAGTTTATCTCAGCTAAGAGACAGAATGACTACAGCTAGAGTTTCTTTCTATTGTCTTAAGACAAAGGTAGTTACTAGGTTTAACGTATAAAGTGTCTTTGTATTGCTCTGTGACTTCTTAGCAGCTGTACATCTGAGAGATAAGTATTTTTTACAGAGACATGTTAAATTCTGTTGGTATCTGTTTAGCTTCGGAACTAGATGCAAGTGTCAAATAGTGATGTCATCTAGCTAACCCAGCACTAATGTGCATTATTAATTTAAGAACTATTTCAAAGAGAAAGTCTGTGCATTTTGTATTTCACTCTGGACATGTAAACATCTCTTCAGCACTTCTCATCTATATCTGCCTGGCTCTGTAAGACATTTAGGGCATAGTATCTCTTAAAGATAGGAATATATATAGCAAGAGTAGTCTATATGTATTTTGTATTTATGTGAAACTGTTCTGCAATGTTGTTTTAAAATATTTCCTGTGATTCTGAACTTTATTGCCACTGTGTTGAGTTAATGCGTATTGTCTTGTGCTTTTATTATTTATTATTAAATATATTTAAACCTTTAAATTGTGGCTGGTTTGTGTAGTGATATTTAAGCTCTTAGCATACTTTCATATGCATTTGGTGATACTGTATAGGCACTCTAAAATAACCTTAAAAGTTCTGGTCACACTTATTTGGATAACAGTAACATTACACAGTAGAACTGGACACCCTTTGGTAAGGGCATTTATAGTAGCTGGTAAGTAAGTAGTATTTGGTGGCAGGTGGTACTACCGTATAGTCTGGGCAGAAGAGGGCATAGCTAGAAAACCCATGCCAACCTTCCCCAGGAGTTTCTGTGTATTTGTATATAATTCAAATCTTAAAGTGTGTGTGTGTGTGTGTGTGTCAGCTACCTGGGCAGGGACATGAAGCACTGGTGGGACAGAGAGGGTGCTGGAGGTTTTGGCTTGACCACTTGGCTGAAATCTTAACCCTATAGCTGTGCAAGTGGGGACTCTTATTGGGGATCTGGAGAGAGAGGGAAAAATCATCCCCAGACTGACTGTGATCCCTGTGTACTCTTAAGAGAAATTGTACTTTACTGTGTGTATACTTGTCATCCTCCCAATGTGCACGTCCCTCACTGGTGTTAGTAGTGCGGATTGAGGCTATTTGATTACTGGGCCAGTGCAGGGGCATCACAGAAACTTTGAAAAAAAGATGTAAGAATTTGTTGTATATCAAGGAAATGGAAGAGAATGTTATATTAGCTGAAATAAGATGCATGTGGAAGAAAGGGTGGAGAGATGGAGGGAAAACAGGAAAGCAAAAAGAATGAAAGAAATAAGAATTATTTAGATAAATTCTCTTGTGTTGATTGTAAATAATGCATAAAAAATAAGAGTGTAAAAAAAGATTCAATTTTTTATATTAAATAAATATAAATGTTAATAAAGTACTTATTAAAATAGCAAACAACAGACTATAACACTGTACAACTGTTTGTACTTAATGTAATATTTATTAATACAACCAACCAAACACTATTGTTGAGATATTAACATTTTCTTTATAACATGGCTTACTAATAGATTCACTGCACTTCCTCAAACGTCTCTCAGTTCATGGTCAAGTGTCCAGTTAAAAAGTTTTTTTTATACAGTCCATGTTTATAGGTTCATAGGCTAATGACCACAAAGGCCTTTTTGAGCCTAGCCATGCATTCCAAATCTCTGACAATTTCTGATACCCTTGATAAGTGTATGCAGGGGGTTGGGACATGAACCATTTACAGGCTGCCTGTGTCCATTAGAGAAATAGGTGCCAAACCAGGGATGAATTTCCTCTTCCTAATCCAAATGTCTAAGTTGTACTTGAATTGGATTAGGGAGGAACTCTGCTTCACAAGGATAGGGAGCCTGTTTCATAGACGGGGTAGTCTCTGAGATACATACCTGTGTCTCCAGCAGGTCCAGTTTATAACACAGACAAGATTTAAGTCTTTACAATGGGTAATTCTGGTGCTGTTTGTTTTGTGGATATGTAGGAGGTCCATTGGAATGAGGTCTGACAATGCCCTGCATGCCAGGCATAGATCTCCCCTCAAAAGGCTGTAGGTGACAGAATATAGAGATAGGGCCTTGAGGAGGTCTGCATAGGACATTTTACTTATATCCTGTATTCTTTTTGTGAGGAACCTCTGTGGATGTTTCAGTTGCTGGATATGCCTGGTTAGTTACATACCAAAGGGGGCATTGTACTCAATGATAGGTCTGATGAATGCCAAATGTAGTGAAAAAATGACTTCGCTGGACTTAGATGCCGTACCTTTGTTTATATATATATATATATATATATATATATATATATATATATATATATATATATATATATATAAAATGATTTCCTCTCTACTGTAGACACATGATGGTCAAAGGCTAGATTGCTATCTATGTGTGTCCCTAAGTCCCTGACTACTAGGCCAACTATAAGGGGTGTGCTGCCACTATGATAGTTACCAGGGGTGGATGACTTCCTAGAAGATACTATTATGCATTTCTTGGCATTTTGTTTTAGTCCAAGGCCCGGACACCAGTTGTTTGTGTGTGTGTCAACCCCTCCTGGAGAACATTTGTGTCAGTGTGGGATTCAATGACAGCTCCTAATTTGCAATCATCTGCAAATTTAGTCAGCCAGAAACCACTGATATTGGCCTTGACTTAAGAGAAGTAAATGCTAAAAAGGAGCATTCTAAGGACTGATCCCTGAGGGACTCCACTTGTGACTGTCCTCTTTGCAGAAGTGGACTCCCCAATTCTAACTTTGTGGGTCCTGTCTGCGAGCCAGTTGGCTATCCACTGGGTGACATATGAACTTATACCTAACCTCCTGAGTTTGTCAACAATGCCCGCATGTGGTATTGTGTCAAATGTCTTGGTCAGGTCAAAATAGGCAATGTGAACCATTTTTCTCTCATCCATTGCTTTGGATAGCTTCCCAAAGAAGTCCACCAGGTCGAGTAGGCATGATCTGCCCTTGACAAAACCGAACTGGGTTGGGTTCAGTTTCTTAAGGTTTATTTTATCTCTATTGATCATTTTCATGATAATTCTTTCCACGGCTTTGCATATGACACTAGTGAGACATTTGGATCTGTAATTTCCAGGGCTATAGATGGCCCACCTTCATGCAGAGGGATGACTGTTATTCTTAATTCATTAGGCACAAAGCCTGTTTGGAGGCTACAGTTAAATAGTAACTCCAGAGAACCTGATAGATTGTGTTTCATGCTATTTAGAAGGCATCCTGGGATATTGTCTGGGCCCATTGATGCAGTGTTCTTGGTCTTAGAGAAAGCATTAAGGACCCATTCCCTAGTGATAGTAGGGGAAGTTATATTTGATGGCATTTCTTAAGGGAAGGTTGAAGGGGAGAGAGGGGTAAAGTTGAAGCTGAATTTATCTTCCAGTACGTTTGCTATATCTTCTGGCTCAGAACAGGTGGCTCCATTTACAGTGAACTCTGCACACAATTGTGTATTGCTTTTGTGGATGTGGACATGACTAAAGAATGCTTTGTACTGGGTGCTGCACCTCCTAATTTTTGCTCTGATTTCCTTCCTTCTGTTATACAGCCTATTGATTCTGTGATTCCACCAGGGTGGCTTGTTTTTTGAGTTAGTTCTGTACTTCTTCCTGGTGGGTACAGCTGCCTCTATGCAGCTATTAACATGCTTGTACAGGATTTCTGTGAACAGTTCTGCATAGGCAACAATGTTCTCAGGGTTTATGGGGGCTTATTATTTTGCCAGCTTATCACTTAATAGCAAGAGGTTAGCCTTAGAGTAGTTTCTGAATATTCCACATATAGCTGGGGGTACAGATTTTATTTTTACTTCAAAGGAGATCATTTTTGGACTGACCTTGTAACGGAAGATATTACAGTAGGGGATGTGCAGCAATCTCCCATATTAGTGAAGACCAGATCCAGTATGGTTGCACCCCTGGTTGGTGTATTGCCTATCTGGTCCAAGGAGTTTGTGTTTACAAAATCCAGGAATCTTTGTGCCTGTGTGTTTTGTGTCATATAGGATTCCCAGTTAATAGCAGGGTAATTAAAGTCACCCATGTATATAGTATTGGGTTGGATGGTTAGTGTTTCTAATAAGTTTAAATACATGATATGGGTTTCCTGGGTCATTGAGGAGGACATACAGCTTACAAGGAAGTGATATTGGATTTTGCCTATGGTGATTTATGAAGCAGCTCAAGTGCATTGTTCTGTCTGACCAGCCTTGAAGTATATTTATTTTTGATGTAAATAGAGACATCTCCACGTTTAGTCCCTGCCTGTAAAGTAGCTGGTCTAAATGTTTGGAAGGCATTATAACCTTGCACTGTTGGTGTGCTCATCACGGCATTAAATCATGTCTCAATGACCACACAGACATCAGAATTCTCTAGGGTGAAGAGAGCTTCTAGGGAGTGTTTTTTGTTTAGATGCCTAGCATTGAGCAGTAATACCTTTAGATTTTCTTGGTTTTGATTTGCTATGTAGGAAGTACTTTCAGTTTTGCATTGCCTAAAAAATGCACTATGGGGAAAGACAATGTTTTAGCTAATATTCAAAAGCCTAGAGGAGAGAGGTACAGACCATCCCTATCAAAGCAGAATTGCCTGTTGACCATCTCCTTCCATGCTGACAAATATTGCACCCCCATAGAATGACATCAGAAACTAAGCCAATTATTAAAGTCAATCATCTTTTGTTTATATTGTGGCATCATCCTTGGAGAGGGTAAAATGCTGCTCAATGCTAGGCTAATACCAGTCCGAATCACATATTCCAAGAGCTCCATGATGTCTCTCTTCATATAGTCTAGGGAGGTACTTCTCAGGTCATTTACTCCCCCATGGACTATGACCGGGTCGTATTGGTAATTGTGGTCCAATTACCTGAGTGCATGTGTAATGTGGCACATCCTTTCCCCTGATAAGCAACTGACCATGACTTTCTCCTTACTCAGCCTGGTGTGAGGGACATCAATGTGTCTCACAATGGAGTCTCCAATGACTAGAATGTTGGATTGTGTGGTGGCTTGCCTTATGGGCTTAGAGGTAGAGCCCACTCTTTTGAATGCTTTTTTTTCTGATAAATCCTCTTGAAATAGTCTTACTATATCTGTGGCTTTAATGTGGACCATTCCCATTGAGACTGTTGTGGGCTTCACCAGTTTTCTGTTTCTTTATCAGTTTCTGAGAAGCCCAGGGTGAAGTCTTGTAACACGATAGCCATTTCTCTTTTTTACTTGAAGTCTTGTGACATGAAAGCCATTCCTCTCTTTGCCCTGTCAGCCATTTCTCTGTTAGATAAGTTCTGACAATTGAGCCTTTGTATGTTTTTAGCATTTTTGTATATCTGGTTTGTATTTAGTTTCTCCTGCTATTTCAGCAAGCCTCTATTATCATAGCCATCTGTTACGAATATTTTCTAAGCCTACAGCATATGTTTGCTGTCACGCAAACACATTTTTCTAGGCTGGTCACACCTGTTTGCTACATGGTTCTGCATACTTTGCAGGCTTTGTAGCACATACCATTTCTAACAATATCACACTGTTACTATGATAGGACAACTTTATTTTTATATAATATCTATCAATCCCCCTTTTTATTTAAAAACTCAAAAATTTGAAGTTTTACAACAAAAGCATTCAAAACATTTCTTACAACAAAAGCATTTCTTCATTGTTCATGCAGTTTTCATCACTAGTTACATATTTACTATAGAAACCTGATTAATAGTTTTATTGCTACAGATTTTAATGCACATACATGTTATCATAAGCAAAAAAAATAATTGCTATAAATGCTGTTAAGGCTATGATGATGATTTTCCACCATCCAGAAAATAATACATTTAAACAATCACTCCAGTCACTGTTCCATGTCTTTCTGGATTTTACACACCACTATTCTTTTTAATAGCTGCCACAGGATATTATATATCCACCTAAGCTACCAGCAACTCAAACAGATGGGACCTCAGTTTAACATCTCATGAATGTATTTCTTACAGGGAGCTATATCCTTTCCAACAGTTAATGTTTGCAGAAATGCGCCCTGTAGATCTCATCTGATCTAGTAGGAACTTGTTGATGGTCATAAGCGAATTGTATAACTGGTTGTAGTGATATAGGAAACTACGTTTTTCTGGATAATTGATCCCTGTAGTGGTTATATGGGGTACAGCATGCATCCTTAGACCTAGTTTGGGTTCTTAAACATGTGACAAGTAACAGAGTGGCAGGCTGTAGTAATCTTTTGTGGGTACTACATCCCTCTGAGAAGCTGTGTTCTTCACTTTAGTGATTTTTTAGGGAGCTATATCATACAGTTCCTATCTAGTCAGTGTCCTGGACTGAGTCACAAGTGAGCATAAGTTGAGTATCCCCTCCTCCCCAAAGAAATCAAAAACAGATATTCCAATTTGAAGACCTAAAAGAAAAGTATGCTTCATTTATTTGTTTTATTTTTATTTATTAACTGGGGTTAAACATTGATCTCCATTGACATTTTTCTGATTTGCATAAAATCACACTCCACCACACTCTGATAAAGCCCCTTTTTGAGGGTGAAAGCACTTAGTTAAGGTTATGTACTGTTACTTTTAATGTTTTTAACGTCCTGTCATTTTTTTTGTTTTTTAAAATAAAGTAGTGGTTTTCCTTTACACAAAGCAGGTATTCACTGTGTTTTTACTGTGATTTTTCTGATTTGGCCCAGGAGCACTGCCTGTTTAAATATCTTCCATTATGAACTGTAACTGCAGCAAACTGCTTACTACAATTATAGCGAAGTTCTTGCTACAATTAATTATACACAGAGATGCACAAATGCAGTATCAGCATTTGTTAAGCAGCAAGATGACCACCAGTTTCTTATATTAATGCCAGTACTGCACTCATGCCCCATCAACAGCTGCCAGTTGTATCTCCCAATGGCTTTCTCTTAAGGCAGTTGCCCCCTTCCCCATGCTCTACTTATGGCTCTGCAGGAGAGCTGCACATTATGCTGCAGTCTTCTAGGGAACTGCATCTTTAATGTTTACATTTTAGTGACTTCAGGGAGAATAAACAATCAAAGGCATTGTAGGAATGCAGGAGGACTTGCCCACACCACCAAATGATTTTTTTTAACATTAGTAGAAAAAGAAAAAGAAAAAAGAATAAGACCTCCACTAACTACCTTGATGATAGCAAGCTCAGATGCCCATAAGCCTAGTACTTATTATACAGCAGGAACTTCTCATTGTTACATTTCTTAATGCCTGTTATGTACTTAACAGATAAAGATTCTAGTTGTCTACTGATGTACTATATTCTTCATCTGTAAATATGTTGTAAGTAATTTCTGTGTTAAATTGTTGATCACTGTAATCCAATGTAACTACTGTCTATATATTTTACTGTGGAGCTTTTCTCCCCGGGCCTCTGCTGAAAATGGACCCACGTCCAGTCGGACACTCCCGGTCAACAAATTTAAATAAATAAATAAATAAATAAGACCTGCCTCATTCTTTTTTGGTTTAAATAAGCAATGCCACCTTGAAACCTGCTTTCTTATTTTTAATAAGAATGCAAAGCAATCTAATAGTCCCATGGATGAGTCAGAGATCAGCTACATAGCTGGCTGTATTGACATTCTGGTGAGCTTCATCATTCTACAAGAACAAATCCCATAGGAAAGGTAAAGTGAATGTGGTGGCTGTCCAGGTACAAGCTTTTAGTATGTGCAGTCAGGAGTGTAGTAGAGGTGCTGATAAGTCCCTCAAAGCAATACTGACAATTATTTATTGCACCTTAAGTGACAGTCAATATCTAGAAGGTAGGAAAAGCAATAAAGTGTTTATTACTAAGCCCCTCCCCACCTTAGTAATTTATGTTAACCTTAATCGTAACCTCATCCCTGCTTCTTTTCCTAATGTGTATCTTAAATTAAAACAAACAAACAAAAAATCTTCTGATATCGCTACCATTATTGAGATAAATTTGAGCTGAATGTGGTTAGGTTTTGGGTAGTGCGTTAGAAAAGGAAATATGTTTCCTTTTTTTGATGTACTGTGTGTCAATGTGTTTCCTTTTTTGATGTACTGTGTCTGTGTGTCAATGTGTTTCCTTTTTTGATGTACTGCATGTCATTGTGATATAATGATTGTTTAGCATAGTTTAGTTGCTGCTTTGTTTGTGGAGCAAGTGACAAATGAAGAATGAGGATAGCTTCAAGGAGTTTGCCTGATGGAGTTACCAATTTGCTTCTACAATTATCACAACATGTGGTTCCCTCCAGTTTAGGAATCAATGGTGAAAACATGTTTGGTTGATCATTTGAACACCAAGGAGAAGAAGACCTATGCCAATGTTACTGGAGGGGATTATGTTTGTTTGTTTCAATTGTTTGTTCCAAGAGATGTATTAAAGTGATGACACTAACTTCAATGATTTGGCTCAATTTTTGGATTCGTCACCAATATTTTGTGACAGAAGTTCTAATTTGCACTTTGATTCTCCATCTTAGCAGATAGATAAATTTCACTAAAGGCTTATAAAATTTAAAGTATTACAGTTGGATAACTTGTTTTCCAAAGAATCACTCAAGCAAGGTACTATACCAATGAGTTTGTGGGTTATTAATTTTCTTATGGGAATTATTTTTGGGTCAGCATTATATAATGACTTAATTTAATTTTTAACAGGATTGGTGTGGAATTTATTGAAATTCTTATTCAACATAATGCCCATACTGTAGACAGTTTGAGAGATGAATCAAAAAAGTTGAATGAGTTTATTCAATTAGACATTATTCAGCTCTAATAAAACAACATTTGATATTTTTCATAAAATAAACAGATCAGTGACATCAAAAAATGTAAAATGAAAAATATTAGCATGAGTTAAACAACAGAAAGCTGATAAGCAAGCATATCCTATCATCCAGGGCAAGCAGTCAGTAGGCCGGCACAATTTTAAGGAGGGTTCAAATTCATGGAGTAATGGTAAGAATGCTATTGCTTAACACAATTACAATGGTCAAGATAACTGAAGGCAAAACAATGGTTCACTAGACACACAATGAATTTGGTAAGAATGTTAAAAATTCAAATACTGTTTTTAGAGAATGTGCCAGTGAAAATATCTCAGAGACTGGTGAGTCACAATCAAGCAAACAACATGAGCTGTTACACGGATCAACCATACCAATGATGGAAATGACAGACATAGAAAACTTGTGTCACATTTATTTAGTGTGGTATGAAACAAAAATTTTGTGGGCAATAAGGCATATATGAAGTCAAACAATTAAGAAGTGGGTATTCAAAATTTTAATGATATTTTATTACAGATTCTTATGTAAGTGTGAGGTTAGAGCTTATGTTGCTAACATAATCACAGAAATTAAAATTTTCACACATAAATTAAATTGCTCTCTGCTATTTAGTAACAAATACAGTCAAGTCAATTTGAAGAGCCATATTATTTTCAACCCATTTTAAGCCCCTATTTTTGAAAAAGTAGTTGAAACTCACATATGTCAATTATTAAAGGACAATGTGGTTAAACGATTTTACAATCTGACACCTTGTGATTGCAAGTTTTACTAAGGTTATCAAGTAATAAAACAGTCAGAGTTATGACATCTGATAAAAGGGGAAGGGGTTGTTTTCATAAGTTGTTCATTACACAGTACAACAATGTTTCAAATGTTATAAGATGACCAGTGCTATAGTTTGCCTTTAAAAATGAATTTCAACTGGCTATGTCAACCTTGACATGTATCTGAAGGATTTATTGATAAATGTCAGTATTTTAGATAAGACTTATAATTTTGTTAAGGTGGAATATCCAGTTATATTTATTTATTTAACATTTGTTTACTGGGAATATCCGACTTGGAACAAAGCCAATTTTCAGCAGAGGCCTGGGGAGAAATGCTCCAGATGCATGTATTTGAAATATATCTTGTACATTTGAAGTATATCTTGTACATTTGGAATTTCCAAAATGCATAAAAATGGTAATGATCTACCTTTAACACCTATCATTCCTGCTAGATGCAGTAAAACTGAACCTCTAGTAGTGTATATTGATCATCCCCAGGATGTAATAAAATTCATGTAGGCACAGTGTAGAGCCTACATAGACTGTTACCGTGTCTGTGTTCACAGTTCCCCCTCAGCAGTGCACCATGCATATTAATGATGGTGCATTGCTGAAGGAGAGCCAAGGAACACTGGTATTGAATCTGTGTAGGGAGAGGTGTAGTGGTAACAATATCCGCAGATAGGTAGGAGACTTCCCAGACTGTCCATCAGTGTCATGTTAATTTTTAATTTTTTTTTTTAATGAAAAAACATGTTTGTGTGGCACAGTGCAGAGCACAGGTATGCTAAGTGGTGCCCAGACAATGTTTAGACATTTACAAATAGAAAGCGGATGTATTTAATTATTTATTTAAAGTATGTTTAAGTGTAGCTGAGCGTGTTTGTGTGGCATGGCTCTGTGCTCATCACTGCTTACTGGTGGCTCAGTATTATATATAAAGGTGCACCTAATGTCTGGTTACCCATGTAGCTTAATGGGTAAAGTCACAGCTCTATGTGTAGTAGGTCCAGGGTTTGAATACATAGAAGGCAAATAAGTATTTAATTTTAAAATACACATTTTACAGAATAATTTAATATATAGCTCTGCTGTGCTCTGCTAAGCTGTGCTGAAACCAACTAAGACCTGCTAAGCACCACATAAACATGATAACGGGTGCCAAAGTTTATGCCATGCTTGCCACTGCTTGGCTGGATTGAGTACTGCTAAGCTCCACTAAGACTTCGGTTCTGTGAGATTTTGTGCTTCTTAGTTCAGCTGTGCTGGTTTGCACAGTGCTAAGTGACAAGGAGTCTTTTTTGAATGTTGTCCAATGATGTGTAAAGGAAGGAAACAGCCCATATTAAGCCCAATAGGTGGGTATACAGCAGAATACAATGGATTTCTGTATCTGAAGGGTACTATCGCTCATGTTGGTGAAGGTGCACTCTTTTGGGCACAGCATTGGGACATTCTGGACTCCGGGTTCATGACTGGACTCCTAGTAAAAAAACATGAAGACCAGCTGCTGCAGAGATGTTTTTAGGGCTCGGAGTGCAAGATGGAGGCCTGGGACCAGCTGGCAAGGAAAATCACCAGTGTTACTGGAATCCCCCACACAGGTGAGCAGTATTGTCAACACCATGATGACCTTTAACAGTGAAAGGGGGAATCTCTTAGACACTTGGGTCCAAGAAGCTTGGACAGAGAATGCCCCTCAAGTATGTAAGTAAGTTTACTTCTGTCTCACAAATATCTAATCTGAATGTCTGCAAAACTGGTATGCATAATGGTGTGCTTCTCTCCCAACAGCTGCAGAGGACAGAGCTCGTAATGTCGAGTCACACTCCAGGTGCCCGGCCAAGTTGTGCTGTGAGTGTGGTGAGTACAGATGAATTATGCTAACTCTAGTGAAATAAGCAAGAAAGGGTAAAGTATTAATTGCATGACAGTATATTCAATAAAGTCTGTAGTGCAATAAATGTTTAATTAGAGCTGTACTGCAAGCAATGAATAATGCCAACTTTTGTGCAATAAAAAACATGAAACAATACCAGGAACTGCATTAAATTAGATACAATAAAGTGTATAGTGCATTAATTATGGAATAAGAACTGTTTTGAAAGAAATTAATAATGACAACTGTTGTGCAATAAAAACACAAAACAATGCCAAAAACTGCATTAAAGTATATATAATAAAGTGTGTAGGGCAATAATTGTGGAATTAGAGCTGTTTTGAAATAAATAAATAATGCCAACTGTTGTGCAATAAAACACAAATCCATATCAATAACACCATGGAAAATGGTGCACATCAGGATTGTCTTGTTATAACCATTGCAGTAGAGCTGTATGCATTCAGGCTGAAAGGTAAGGTGCTGCTGTCAAGTATAACACTATGGTAGCTGTAGAATGCAAATCTAATGGCTGCCAATTGTATTGTTTAACATATATAGTACCATTCAAGGCTGTCTCTGGGCCAGTATTTTTCACATAATATTCTGTCATCCACAAACATCAGGTAAGCAAGGTATATAGAAGAGATAGCTCACTCCATGACCTGAAATTGATTGTTTTCTGCACAGATATTTCAACCCACTAACAATAAAGTGTGTACTCCAGCATTGTTAGGCTGATATATAGTGCACCTACTATCTGTGTTATTCATTTATGTCAAGCATGTGTGTTCTACTATCACTGCAATCTAGTATAACACTGTAGTAGTAGTACTGCCATGTTGTATTTTGTTTCCAGGTAAGCTCTAGGCAGATATCAATCAGTCACTAATCAGCATTGACTCAGTAACTCAGTTTGTTAAATGCTCTGTATATATTACATTTTGCCACACAAACAAGCCAGGGTTCAAATCCAGTGTTAGGTAGCACTAAATATTACAGTAGCAGTCATGTAATGCTTACAAAGTCTCTCTCCACAGGAACTATTTATGAGTAGAGAATTGTGGGTTTAGATTTCCCAGACTGTTAAAATCATTAGCAAGAATGTGAAAACTCAGCAATGTGCAGTCAGAAATAATATGTGTAATTCCAGTATGGCTGTATGCCTACAGTGTCTGTTAAAAGTTGCTGCAGTCACAGTCACTGCTATTGGGTTATACCATGCCTGCCAACCAAGGCATTACTACTGTTTAGTGTCTGTACTGTACACATACATGTCTTTCAAGTGTCATGATTTCACATTATGTAATTAATAGTGTGTAATCTACGTGTTGCAGGAATAACATGGCAATGAGTACCTAAATTGCACAATATCACCATTTCAACCCACAGAACCTCTTATAAGTTATATAGATCCACATGATGTGCAAGTGTTCCGTGTAGGTGTGTATCCACAGTTGTTACAGTTTCACCCGTGTCCCATGCATACAGCTTGAGAAATATGTACGTGCTTCATCAGCTACAGGAGACTTGTACTCACTATAAACATAAAGAAAATATAGACCCATAGAGTAGATAGTACTAGTACTGTTGTCAAGGAAGTAAGCAGCAATGCTACTAATGGACTGATTTTCTCTCTCTCCCCACCCCTTATCTTTATTCATATATTACTGTTATTCATTGGTTACAGTTTACTATTAACATATGTTCTTACATTAACTGTTTATTGGGGCATGTGTTATTATTGTTATGTATTAGAATGGATGCATATTAACATATCTTGTTAAATTACCTATTTTGTTGGCCTTATGCTGTAACTGTTACTGGCATACTGTTAACATACTGTCTGTAATGTTATTTATTGTTTCACATAATATGCTTTCATATGTAATTGGGTTATTTACAGTATTCTGGCATGCTGTTATTGCTAACAATGTTTTGATCATAACTAACCTATACTTATTGCTATACCTCCATCACCACAGCACATCAGGGTAGGCTGGTTCCTGGTGATCGACCTACCTTGCCTCAACCGACCATGGCACCGGGTCCTAGCACATCTGGGACCCAGACCAGTGGTGCTCCCTCCACTGTCCCTGTACCACCTGTGGCATCAGGTGGGACAGCCTCAGAGAACAGGGCCTGGCCTTCTGCTGGGACCGGTGGTGATTGAAGCATCATCACCCAGGCCCAACTGCTGGTCATGGTGTGCAGGATTGTTCACTGGAGCTATGAAAGCCACCTGCACTGGATTGAGGGCAGTATGGCCAACCTGGAGGGGCAGCCTTGCCCTGGTGCCCAGCCTCTAGTACAGCCACCTTTGGGTCAGTGAAAGAGCAATGACAACTGTCCCATGTGTGGGGATGTAAGTCATGCTGCTGCTGCCAACTGGAGGCATATGTGAATAGGTTTCCATAACTCCACCCCATCCAAGTTGTTTACCCACCCCATGTCACACACCACCTCTGTCTGCTGTCTTGTCTGTCTGCTTATGCATCCTATCCTACCCAACTTACTTCCCCACACATTCCTTTGCCCCATCCCCAACATTCCACGCTCACCTTAAAAAAAATGTACACCTGTCCCACAAAAAATAGTGCCCCATACATAGCTCTCCATTTCTCACACATGTCCACTGGACACAAGTAATTTGGTCCAACTGACCTGACAATGCAGTTATGTTGTCCTCACCCCTCTCTCTGGTGTTTGAGAGCCCAAATTCAACTACAAACTTTGACAAAGTTTACAGCTGGTGCTGTACAAGAAATGGATAGCTATGGTTCTTTCCTACACCTTTTCTGCACATCCCTACTTGCTTTTCACTATGTTTTCCCCCTACTTGCCCTCATTTCACCACTTTTCTATCACCCCCTTTTTCTTTTCTTTATTTTACTTAGTGCAGGTTTGCGTGGAGCAGCGTGGTGTGGCTCACCTTGCCACTTTGCATAGCTATGCTTAAATGAGCTTTAATGCTGACATGTCTTTTTACATTGTCAGGTACATTTACAAAATGAACACCTCTGCTATATTTCAAACCTTGGCCCCTGTCAATTACAGCCCACTGCATTAATCCACTATGCCATAAAGATCTAAATTAAAACATGTGTTTCCAGCAAAACATACTGAATGCCACTTACAGTGATTAGGCCTGTAACTGAAATAAAACCTAATGGGAGTAATGGGAGTGTACCTTGGACTCTGGTGCAATAATACACCAGTAGACAGCCAAAGACATAGTACTGGATGTACGTGAGGCCTGTGAGAGCAGGTAGATGTGCTCTTTTAGCAGCAACTAGTGGAAAGATACCTGCTAAGGCAGAAATGGCAAAGTACATGTACAAGTGGGACCTTCATGCAGAAATACAACCATATAATGTCATGTACATACTGATGGGTGTAGATATGTTTCTCACAGCCTGTATATATGTACATATATGTTGCAAATATATGTTTTTGCAGTGACTCAGTAGTTCAGTCTGCTAAGTGCCTTGTATGTAGTACATTTTGCCACACATAGTCCTGAGTTCAATCCAGTTTTGTGTTGCAGTGCAATTACATTATTGTGAAGACAGCAAGTAATGATTGACTCATGCATTCAGAATCCACACAGGTTACTGCAACGTAATGCACTGCTACCCATTTTTACAAATCAAAGGCCTGCAGGTAGGGACAAGCTGCACATATCCATATAGCCTATCTATATGTTGCCTACTACTCTGTTACTGGCACTGTTGCATAACAGATGTTCCTTAATCACATGCCTTGATTGGACCATACAGGGTACCCTTAATCTGGCTCTGCCATAATGACATGGGTGCCACAGCTGCCACAGTTGCACATACAGCTTGCTGTCCTCCAAAGTGTCTGCACTCACCCCTATGTACGCCTGTAGCATACATAGCTGTATTCAAAGGTAGCTGCTACAGACCTACCATACCTCCCAACCCCCTGGAGCAAGGGGTCTGGACACAGCCATATGTAATGGGAAGGAAAGACCCACAGATAGGGAGACGTGTAAAGGTTTGCCCCTATAAAGATAGTAAGTTGATAGAATAACAGCTATTCCAGTAGCATACATATTCTGATGGGTGTGAAGTCTGACACTCAAATGTGTCTCTGTCCTTACTGTCCTCAACCCACAATGTTTGCCAGTGAACTTCCAGATGACCACAATGTCATAGGACACTGACCACACATATGAGGTGAAACTGTGCACATACTGCGTAAACCTCTACAGCTGACAGTTATGGTACATACTCTCTGCGATGCTATAGTCTCCACACCTCTGTAATGTCCATCTTAACAACTAAGAAAGGGACCCAGGTCTACATGAAGGCCTTATATATTGCACTGTGGTGGCATTTCATTGGCTAATGATAGTGCAATTTAGCTGTGATGGTCGCAATTGGCAATTCTAAGCCACAGAGTTTTGCAGTGGCAACTACCTGCTAATGAGCAGTACCTTAAAAGGCAGGCAGCTGGTTATGGGAAACAGGTCTGTATGACATGTAACTCACACAGAGAACATAATTCCAAAAGATTACTAGAAGCAAAGTCCAAAAAAGGAGTATTGCACTCTACCAGGTATGTAATAGATTTCTTCATATAACAGGATAAAGATGGGAGGAAGGAGGTATGGGGACTAGAGATCACAACAGTAATCCTGTCTTAGATCCATGGTAATGACATGTCATTGATAATCTGCTCTCCTACACCTACAGGCATGCCTCACAAGTGTGTCTGATTTTCAATCACGTCTTAGCTCTTTCCCTGTCAGTTCCTTCTACAATGGTTAGCTGTTGCAGGAAAGCTAGTGGATTACACATACTACATAGTGACAATAAGCAAGGGTGTACTCTCCGGTAACATCAAACAATGTACTGTAATTCATCACCTTGCAGTCAGTCACTGTCTTACGGACATAGTTGTAACATTTTAGAAGTGTCCCTGAATGTCACTGATGTACTTATGCTATGTCCCTGTTTCTGTTGACCTTTGTCCCTGTTTGGTTGACAGCTATGCCTAACATACCTGCCAGCCTCTTACAGCAAAAAATCTGGACAAAACCATAATTAATGGAGGGACAAAGGCCCAATATTAGGGATACTTGTTAAATACTGCTCTTACAAACTAAGAAAGTTAATAGAATGGCAAGTATTATAGAAGCATGATTGAGTTCTGAAGGGTATGATATGTGAAACTCAGATGTCTGCCTTTATTTTCTGACATTAACCATCAATGCTTGGCCAACCATTTTTGGAAATCCACAGGTGTGTGTGAAAATGTTCAAGACTATGAGGCAAACATCTTTGACATTCTGCCAACATCTGTATAGTTGAGAGGTATGATGCTTAGAGGGAACATATACCACAGCAGGTTTGCATTGTTTTCTGTCATTGTGGCACAATGGTGCTGTTGGACTGGTCCCATATAGTTGCTGTAATAGAACACTGCTATTTGTCTCACACTGGCCATATGACATATTAGTGGGTGTTTGCCCGTGGGGGCCACACCATAGTAGATTGAAGTGCTGGGTGTAGGAACATACATCATACTCAGTCACAGCACACAAGGACATGGGTGTCATTATCCTTGGTTCCAGTGTGTAGCCAGCATCCCCTAGTAAATGGCCATGTGGGATGTTCCCCCTAGAAAAGATCTGGTACAGCTGTGATGTGTGCCAGATATGGGAGTCATGCCAACTGCCAGGGCTGCCAGTACACACATTCATGATAATGACCTGGCAGTTGATGGAGTGATACCCCTTGCAGTTGACATAAAGTCTACCCTACTCACCGGGTGGTGCTTTGATGTGTACATGAATATAATCTATGGCACCCAGTACCTCAGGGTAGTGTACTACATGGTAGAAGTGTTGCATACTGCTGGCCCTCGCCTCAGGGGTGAGGGGAAAATAAATGTGCTCACTGGCATGTGGTAGCATGACATCCAGGAACTGGTGGAGTACCCTGGATGCTGACGCCTGTGAGATTCCCATCATGTCCCCAGTTGGTTTTTGGAAAGTACCTGTAGCTAGTATCCTAAGCGCTACGCATACCTTTGTTTCCACTGGTATGGGTTCCCCTCTGTTGGCTCTGGGTCTGAGTTGAGTTTGGCAGAGCTCAGTGAGTTCTTGTAGTATGTCCCTGTCCACCCTGTAGTGCTCTACAATCTCTAGCTCATATAGCTCCTGGAAGGTTACCCGGGGCCTGAACACTCTTCTCCTTCTCAGTTTAGGTCTATAATCACCAGCAGCAGCAACAGCAGCAGCATTGACCTCAGCATCTAGCACATACCTATGTAGCAGACCTGCAGAAGCCCCTAGCATTCCTTCAGTTAAAACTCCAAAGTGTGTACTCCACTGGTGCAGAGTATGGGGGTGAAATCAGAATGTAGGGTGTATTTAACAACTATAATGCTCTGCTGTAGGTGCAGCTTGTGTGATTGGATACCTATGATGCATTCCACCTGCCATGTACATCATTAAGAATTGTTAATGGCTCTAGTTTAAGTGAAACAGGGATCATCAGTAATTAAGTTATCATTGCCTTTCTCAGCCATTTTTTTTGCAACAGCCTTCCTTGCTGAGCACTGCAGTGCACCATGCAAACACGTGCTGCAAAGGTACAGTGCTCAGCACTCAGTCTACACACCTCCATGAAAGGGTCACTCTCAGCACTGTGGCATGCTGTGCAAACATGCTCAGACCTGATGAAACATGTGCCCTGAAGGTAAACAAAGGTTAGCAGACACTGTACACACCCTTCTGCTCACTGCACCACGTAAATAGGTACTGCTGAGCTCCAATGAGCTTACAAGTCCTCAGACACCCCCCACCTTTGATGTCAGCTACCTCTTTTGTGGACACCTACACAGATGGGATCTATGGACACGGATACTCATTTTTGCTATTCAGTAGGTCATTTGCATAGCGATCCGTGCACCCAACTTGGAAACAACACAGTTCCAGGCACTGCCTCCTTAGCAACAGAACCATTCCACCATTGTAGATACTCCATGTGGGGTCCTATAACACATTACTGTCACATACTAATAACTTTTTTTACACTATTTTTTTTTTCATAAAAGCATGTTTGTGCATTGAGGTGCACTACACAAACATACCCCGATTATTAAAAAAAATAAAATTTTTGAAATGATTTTCCATACAGTTTTGGACACTCGGTGGATAGTTTTGCACATATCTGTGTCTGCTATGCTATTTCTTCTTATCTACTGGCCCTTTTATGGCCCATGTTGTTTTTTTTACATCTGTACACTGAATTTTTCTGTGTACACTACGGACACCAACACGAGGTCTGCAGGACTGCCTATCTGCTTCCTGGCTCACTCTACTGCCCTCATTTGCATGCAAGTCACCTGCTTATCAGATGATTTGCCTGCCATGGATACTTCCGTGTAGGAGCATGCTGCTCAGCTCAGCACTGTTTACTGGATCACACACCTACATACTTTCATTTAAGCAGTGTACCACTATGCCTACATGGAAAAAAAAGTTCATGTAGGCTTTATTAAATTCCCCTTCATATTTTAAAAGGTATATAGTACTTTTACCCATATGTTTTTTGGGATTCATGGCATCTGTTGGAGTAATTAAGACCAATAAAATCTGCAGATGGATCTTTTTGGCTGTAGAAGATATGAGGGATTTATATACAGCAATACTATATTCTTTTGATTTGGAGTGGTTTAGATCTTACTACAGTTAACATAATTTGAGTTACATTTTTTTCCAAAAATCCAATTATGAAAAATGTAACTCAAAAACCAATTAAAAAACCCAAAAATGTGTGTGTGTGTGTGTGTGTGTGTGTGTGTGTGTGTGTGTGTGTGTGTGTGTGTGTGTGTGTGTGTGTGTGTGTATGCAGAAGCATAGCTGGCTCAACCAGCACCCTGGGCCTGTACTATGAAACAGTGCCCCACTGTAACACGCTGACTGATACATTGTAAGCACTTGGCTTATTATAGTTAGAGCTATACTCCCCATTCCATTGAAGAGAAAAAAAAAAGAATGGATACTCCTTCTACTGGCACATCAACCAAGTGGCCAGATGCATGACACACACACACACACACACACACACACACACACACACACACACACACACACACACACACACACCCTCACTCCTACCTCAGCAGTTCAGGTCCCATTTCTCTGTCCTGCACCCATACCTCCTTCAACATAATTTCTTCTATTAAACTGTAGCAAACTGCTTGCTGCAAATATAACAAACAGTTTCTACAGTTTACACGGTGTCTGCATGGTGTGCTACTGCACTCGGGTTTTAGCTAAAACATTTTTTTTTTACTTTAAACTGTAGCAAACTGCTTGGTACAATGTAGCAGGCAGTTGCTGCAGTTTAGACCACACATGGACTGCTACAGAGCTCAGGTTTGTCCCCAAATGCAATACTAGCTTTTAAAAGTCAGTGTTACATTAAAGAAAGATTAGGATTAGCTGATCCATCAACACTTTGCACCCAGGGCAGTTGCTCCTCTTGTCCTGCCCTAGCTACCCTACAGAGTGTGTATAAATATGTGTAAACAAAGTGATCTCACAGCACATGCATGTAGGACTAAAACAGAGTGCCATATGTGAGAAAACAATTATAAAGATCTCCTGATGAAGGCACAATGGGAAATATATAAATTTGTCTCTTACAAATTTGCAACTGTCATTGTGTGGTTGAAAGCCAATGTACAGAGGGGAGATACTGAAAGGATACAGAAGCATGGTTATTAGCTCTGAGAAAGTGATGATGTGGCTTAATATCTGCTATTATGCACTGAAGTAGTTGCTTTACATTACAATATATTTGATTAATGGCAGGAGACAATAAGTCTATCAAGTCTGGCTATAAAGTGCATTTATCCTTCAACCTCCCCTCCATCCCTACCTTCCCTTTTCCCTTTCTGTACCTATCCCCTGCCTACACCCAGACATGGACACACATGTATTAAATTGATCCACCTGAGCTTAGTCATTGTTTTTCTCTCTGTTTACCACTAATTTGTTAGAAAAAAAAGTCAGTCGTACTGCTTGTTAAGTTCAAGTTAAAGTTATTTTTGAATTAGAACTAGGGAGTGTCCATATTAATTTTAGCATGAAAAAGACATTTAAGCAGTGGAACAGATAATAACTTGGGAGGTCACAGGTCAAGTAATTAATTACATGAAAAACAGGACTGCCTCAGGACTGGGTAGCATTCGAAAGACATGTGTGTGTGTAAATGGGCATGCCTTCGTTGAAGGTTGGGTGTCGAGCTGGCACCTCAGCGTTTCATAAAAAAAAATCTACTGCCAATCATTAGCGAACTGGAGTTCCACTGTGGTGCCCCCTTACCAGGAAAAAGCTAAAAGACAAACAACAACAACAATTGTCCAAGGCTATATCAGTGTCAAAGACAGTTGTGCCATTAAATAACTGACCAAAGAGGGAGACCTTGAGGTATACTCTGTATCGTTTGAGAAGTAGGCTTACCAGGCAAGTTGGGATTGGTTAGACTGGGTTAGAAACCTCTCAGCTTGGCTTATTGAAGAACTTTTAAAAGTCTTCATGTAAATAGAAATGACCAATTATTAGGACTATGAAAAAGCTAAGAAACATTGTTGGCCCAAGCTGGTGGTGCATCTGAGGAGCAAACTCAAAATATTCATAGCTTGACATTTACTCCTAACAAAACAGTAAGATGTAAGATTCAATGATCTTTACCTGTGAAAGTGGATGATTCAAACTTACCCCAAGGATAGTGAAAGTGCAGTATTTTTGAACAGCCAGTACAAACGTTGCTGTATAGAAAAAGCCATTACTATGGATCTCCAGTAAGCAGTGATGTGTCTGTGTTGTGTATAACACTTCTCAGTCCTCCTATAAATTCATTGACGTTACTGACAGAGTCAGAGCTCCTAATATCTTGTACATCTAAATACCTCAGACCTCCTAATACCTCAAAGTTACCTTATGAACTTTCACAGAATTAAACCTCCTTATGAACTTAGTTCAGACCAGGCCTACTTATGGTCTCTTGACAGACCTCCTAAAACCTCATATCAAACCAGACCTCTCTGCAAACTCTTGCCAGTCAGACCTGCTTATGAGCTCTTGTTAGACCTCCAAAAATACCTGTTTTCAGAACAGACCTCCTTATGAACCATTGTCAAACCTGCTAAGCTACATTTCAGTATGTCGCAGGATTGCAGTAATCAGTAATGCCAGTCATTAGAGTTTCATGATTGTCATTGTTCACAAATGCTTGTGGAAATCTGCAATTATGCCTCAGGTTTATGTCCTGTTCTTTCAGTTTGTTAACCAGACTAATCTACTATTCAGGGATAACCCTGGAGCACTGTCTAGTTACATGACTTGCAAAGAATCACACTGTAAACAAATGGAGGTAGAAAGAGTCAAACTGTGTACCCTTGACTACAGCAAGAAGCTCAACTTAATCATCTGCACTAAATGCCAGACCTTCACAAACTTATTTGTTTTCTGAGAAATCATTGAGGATTGGAATCAGTCAATAATGACTTTAGAGTTTCATAGTTTGTGTTGTTCGGAAAATGCATATGTATACAAAACCTGTTGTTCTGTTAACTTTTTAAGTGGATTTGAGTGCTCTTCCTCTTATCTGTCTCTGATTTTGCAAAACATCCTTAATTTTGTCTCATATTTATGCCCTGTTCCTCATTAACTTCCTTTTTTTATGTCAAATTACTAAGGATTACAGTCAGTCAATAATGACGTGCCTTCGTTGAAGGTTGAACGTCGAGCTGGCACCTCGGCTTTTGTGAAAGTCTACTGCCAATCATTAGCGGACCGGAGTTCTGCTGTGGCGACCCCTAACCGGGAAAAGACAAAAGACAAACAACAACAGTCAGTCAATAATGCCAGTCATTAGAGGTTCACCACATTTGCTGTTTTAAAAAAAAAAACATGTCCATGTAACACATGTAGTTCTCTTAACTTTTTAAGTGAATTGCAGTTGTTTGACCCTTAAGCCTCCAAGCTGTTAACAAACTACTTCCTGTAGTTAACAGTACAGAGTTTGAATCCTTCCACCTCCATTTGTCTACTGTGAGACTTTGAGCAAGTCACTCCAACAGCACTCCTGGGTCACCCCTGAAAGGAGACACTTTATCTAGTGGGTATACTTGGTAAACAAATACATAAAAGAAAATAATATTTACAATTTGTTAATTTGAGCCCTTTGTCACTGTATTATTTTTGGCTTTATCCAGAATTCTTGAGCAAAGACTTTGAGAAAAACTTTGGCCTATTTCCTGTAAAATGTGTGGTTTTCTGGCAGATTGTTGTGGGTTTCAGTCAGTAAATAATGAAAGGCCTGTGCTTTTCATACTTTGTATCCTTCAGAAAATGTTTTTAATGCAAAGATTGGTATTCTAACAAATTTCAAAGAATATAAGATAAATATGTAAAAATCTGTTCTTGATTTTTATGTCTTCATCTCTGATTATTGAGCTAAATGTTTGGACTGCATGGGTGTGTAACGGGTTACCCTGTATGGTTATCATAGCAGCTTGCTGAATATTTGCTCATTTGTTTAATTCAAAGCAAACATCTGAGTATACGCAGTCACACAAGGGGCTGTAACTGATGCTTATGTTTGTGTGTGTATGTATAAATACTGGGTTTCTGCAACACAGAGGAATTATGGTGTAAATGAAGGAATTGACTATTAAAACACATAAATCCTGCATAAATGCTGATTATTAGGAATCACCTGTAATAAACAGTAGCATCATCTTTCTTTGTCTTGTTGTTTGTTTATTATTTGGCTTTGCATAAATTGGGCAGCATGAAGTCTCCATATTTAATGTTAATTTTTTTAACAATTAATGCATTTTAATTTAACTTGCTTTTTGCTGGCACAATGGTATGAAATGTACTGTTTTGGGCTGCAGCCATTCAGCTGCTACTTAGTGCATGTGATTAAAGCTATGAACTGTTAATGATCTGGTATCTAAAGAGTAGGCTTTGATTCTATCAGCCTTCCTTAATCTACTGTGTGACTCTGACTAAGTCACTTCACCCGATGGTAGTTCTCCTGGGCTGCCCTGAAAAGGGATACTTGTCTCCAGTAACTGTCCAAAGATGTTAACAAATGCATTATACATTTTTCTTTTGAATTTCTGTACCCTTCACATTGCCATTAATTAGTGTTTTACTATGTGCTATTTGACTGTGAATCCAAACACATCTCTTACAGTTTAATGAGGTGCTAGAAGTTCTTTTTACTAAAATGCTTTTACTTCAACCGAAACTTGGATGTCAAACAACCATCTCACTCTAAATTCTAATAAAACCAAACTTCTAATATCCCCCCTCAAAAAACTATTTCTCTGAGCAAGAATGATTTTTCTGTCCAATCCCATAATAATATTCTCATTGAAGTTGTTCCAAGTACCAAATTGAGAGGAGTTATTATTGATGAAAATCTAACATTCAACCTCCATATCCATAGCAACAGCAAAAAAGCACATAAAAAATTAGGTACCCTCTATAGACATAAATACTACCTTACTATTACTGCTAAAAAAGCTCTAGTATCATCCTTTCTGCTACCATCTCTATTATACAATCTCCCAATCCTCATCAATATCTAGTCCTCCCTGAAAACCAAACCGGACTCATGTTACAACAAGATCGCCAAATTTGTAACAGATTCAAAAAACTCAGCACACCACTGCTTATCTCTACTACAGCTAAACTGCCTCGAACTCCCACACTACCTCACTTATTCACAATTAACCACTGCATATAAACTCATATACAAGCCTTCAACTTGTCCCACCCTCTCCTCCTTATTGACTACATACCACCCTAACAGGCCACTAAGATCCAAAAACACAATTATGCTGAAAGTTGAAAATCCTAACCTTGCAGCTGGTCAAATGCTGCACTCTTTTACTGTCTCAAAACTATGGAATGCCCTCCTACCTTCTATCTGAACAATCAGCAGCCCTGTTCTCTTTAAGAAGTCTCTCAGATCATACCTCTTTTCTCTCTGGCAATGGACTTGTGCCAAAATAGTACCTACTAACACCTGATCCACTATTATATCCCTTTACAATACCACTACTTAGGAGCTCTCTCAGACTTGCTGAATTCAACTGCTTATGCCCACAAAGCTCCAACAAGTACCAATCAAAACTGCTATCCTACCTGACTAACTTCATCCTCAATGATCAAATTGTACACAATTTTGATGTGTAATGTTTGTAAATAACTTGTATCATTGTGTTTAACATTTATTGCCATTCATTGAGACTGTATATACACTGTATATTGTGCTGTTTCTTGTATGTACTATTAATGTTATGTGGAGCTTTTCTCCCTGGGCCTCTACTGAAAATGGGCTCACCTAGGCACAGTAGACTTTCCCGGTTAAGAAATACAATAAATCCCTATGCAAATGAGCTGGGGTTACTGAATAGCATGAATGGGTATCCGAGTCTGCAGATCCCATCTATGTAGGCACAGAACCATGTTGGTGTCCACAGAAGAGATAGCTGACATCAAGGGGGTGTGTCTGAGGACTTGTAAGCTCATTGGGGTTCAGTGGTGCCTGATTGTGTGGCATGATGCTCTGCTGGCATCTGTATCAGAACACTGAAGTATTAAAACTTTGAATGTTTTGATATCAGACACTATTCAGGGAATGCTAAGAATAGCAAAGCTGCAGAACAGCGAATTATTTTCCCTGACTGCATTACACAACATTTTACTGGAACACCACAAATGTATGAGGAACAGGCCAGACATATTGAGTGAAATGCCAGACATTATGAAAAAACATGTACAGCGAGAGGTATGTCGACTGCCACCCTGTATGTGGTGTACATTATGTACCCCAGTCACATATTAATTACAACACACAGCTGGGGAATGCCATGGACAATGTCAGGGAAGTGCTGCAGAAGTGCTGGGGCTTCCCTGCTCAGGTTCGGATCTTGTCAATTATATTATTACACTGGAAAGAGATGCAGCTGCAAATGCCTGTAGCACACAAAATCCTGGCCTGGAGTGCAGGTAGGTCAGGTCTGGAGTCATCTTGTAAGTACTGACAGTCCCACTGGGCATGCTGTTACACTTAGCTAACTTGAGTGCAGTTCTGTTGCCTCTTCCTCACAAATACCTGCTATGTGGAAATACGTCTGTACATACAGAAGGCTACCTATACATATCTGTCTGACCATATCCCCATCCCACATGCTTAGTGCATCTATCAGTATGTACCCCATATACATATAATACTGATATATATACATATATATATATATATATATATATATATATATATATATATATATATATATTACAATGATACATAGACTCTCCACATGTATCTACATAACTCATATAGATAATGTACACACACAGCAACATTTATAGAGACATCCCTGTTATACACATATACACATTTATTATATATGTGTGTGTGTGTGTGTGTGTGTGTGTGTGTGTGTGTGTGTGTGTGTGTGTGTGTGTGTGTGTATGTGTGAATGAGGGGGGGATGTATGGATTTCCCCACATACCTTCAGAATGCTGAGGTTATCTGCACTCACAGATCAAAACAGTTGCACAAAGTAACCAAAACAAGGCTACAACAGTACATAATCCACTCACCCACAGATCTCTGTGCCTGTGGAATGCCACCTTGTAGATAGACAATGGTTCAACGCATGCCTTGGGCAGGCCATATTGTCCCTGGCCACATGTTTGCCTATCTAACTGCAACCAGTCACATATGCCCATACTGCTAACTGCATGTACACAGTCAAGCCCAGTGCTAGGCCTACATGTGTGTATGTTGGGCAGCTGTGGACCATACATGGCAGAGTGGACAGTTCACCATCTCCAGTCACGAACATGGGAACTGGGTCTGCTAGGAGTAGCACTGGCAACACTATTCCCAAGGTCAGATGCGGCGCTAGTACATGATGGTGACTGCAGAATTCTGAGCTGTGTCCCCATGAGACCACACAGGAACATGTGCCCATGCCCTAACATGTTGTGGTGTGGACAGCAGACTTCCTTCTGTAGTGCTGGAGATACTGCCACTACAGGAGTGTGACTGTGCACAGCCAAGTGGACTCTCGGCAAATGGTGTTGTTGACCTACGTCCATGTGTCCGACTCCCAACCCAAACCAGATGTTCCTGCACAGACAAAGTGCGGTCCAAGACAGAAACTGTCTCAGCCCACCATGTGTCCACTGCATCAGTGAACCAATCCAGGGTGTCCCCAATGTGGTGGAGGCAGCCATGGATGTCAGACTGTGCTGCATCCAAAACCCTAAACGTCAATTTGGTGTTGCATTCAGAACATGCCTGTGCCTCCATGATGGCCCAAAACATGCGCCAAGTGACCCGTGATGTGACATCTGCAACAGGTGGTGGATGGACAGCAGTCCTCCAATGAGCACCCCTGTCAATCCACCTGTGTAGGACCTCACCAGCTCTCTAGCTATGGCCAGTGTCTACACTCACTGATGCCATAGTTGTCACACTGTTCTGTTCAATATCACCACCCTTTGACTGTCCAATATCTGTGGCCTCTGGTGACTGGGTATGTGTGGGCAGTGACAATGGGAGTAGAAGAGGGATGTCAACCTCTGAGACAGATTCAGCCCCTGACAACCCCACCTGTGCCTCACTATGACCACCATCATCATCATAGTCCAATGAGTCACTGACATCAAGTTGTGAGGGGGACAGACTTGAACCCCCCTGGTTACCTGTGAAAACCAAGACAAAAGCAGTACATTACTACCTGCACTTTTAGGTATGGTAATCCACACAGACTCATACAAATGACGATCTACAATTGCATTACCAGTCTCACATCTTCTCATCTCCACTCCCATGCACAACAGACAACCTCACACCAACATACACAGACAAGTCAAGCCCTTTATAACATGCACTTCAGCCACATCCAGGTAATGTTGCTACTACAATCTGCCTGTAAGTTATGCAGTATGACACTATATGTGATAGAACTACACATAAAACCCAGTACACCTATCTTGAGAATGATATGCCAGTACTAGTGTCACTGCCTCAGGTATGTAGCATCTCCCTTTTGTGTATGAACAGGCATCTTGGAGTAATTGTCTCACATATATCAGATTGTGTAGCTGCTCATAACTATAAGTGCAGATGGGCTGATAGTCATTCAAATAAACACCCATGACTAACCAGTCTATGAACTGCATTTAACTGTCTGAAAATGGAACATACAAATATTCTACCCTGGCTAAACATAACATTTGTACATAGGACAATATGGCAGCCCTTAAATTTCATAGAGTATATATGATCCGTAAAAAACAGTATCACACTTACCAGGTACAGGACCATGGACTTGGGCCATACCTGATGGACCTATGAAAAGGTGATGGAGAGGTATTGTCAGCACCAAGAAGGTTGCAGCACTACAAGGTAATATGTGTATATATCCACATGTACAATAGCTACTGTGATACTGGCTGTATTGCTGACATTATGAGTATGTGTGCACAAATGATCATAAACCCTAACTTCCCCCAATGCAGCTAGATCTAACACCCATGAGCAGCTATGTACAGCTTACCACAATGCCTGATACAGTATTACACTGGTGAACATAGTATTTTTACCTGGACACTCCTCTGCTGTGGACACTGTGGCACCCGATTCCATGATATATGGTGTGATGGATGCCTGGGAGCTAGCCCACCAAATTCTACACCAACCAAACAAAACTCCACCCCTCAGACATCTAATCCAGCCATACTCTGCTCCTCGATCCCTCCGCTCTGACAATAAATACTTACTACAAGTTACTAGAGCAAAAAACTCATCTAGAGAAGGCCTTTTCTCCAGCTACACATCCAAACTATGGAACACCCTACCGACTGCTCTTGCTTCCATTTCCTCATCAAAGCAATTCAAATCATTCCTGAAAAATCACCTAGCAAACTCCTGCCTCTGCCCCTGCATTCCTTCAGTATAAACCTCTCCCTAAACACTAACTCACTTTCTATACCCTCTGTATAACTAAATATGGTCTTTCTCTAAACTAACATTAAATATTGTACCTCCATGACAACAAAAATTAACAAATTCTCTGTATATAAGTATGCATTGCAAATGCTACTTGTGCAGCTTCATTACTACTGTAATCCCAAAAAAAAGTCTTGTTGATATAATTCATATTTAATACTTGTCTGAATTGTTGATTCACATTAAATACTTGTCTGAATTGCTGATTTGTGTATATGCCTATGTATATGCCAACACATACTTGTCTGAATTGTTGATTTGTGTATTTGCCATTGTATTACTTGGAGCATTTCTCCCTAGGCCTCCACTGAAAATGGGCACATGCCCAGCTAGACTTTCCCTGTAAACAAATGTAAAATAAAATAAAATAAATAAATACGTTCCTAGGTTCACCAGGAATTCCTCTGTGGCTGAGAGTGGTTATTCTGTTATAAGCCCTCCACCAGTGGTGGCACGATCCCTGGCAACAGCAGCTGTCCTTTGTCGTGCAGCAGTCAGCATGTCTGTGGCTCGGTGTCAGACCTGCTCATAGGTCCTGTCCTGTTGGCTAGTATGATTGACATCACACACAAGGTCTGTCCACAATACTGCCTGCTGTTCCCGATTATGCCTCCTCCTGGACAACAAGATCTGATGGTGCTGTCTCAGTCCATCCACTATTACATCATTCTCTGAATTTGTGAAGGGGGCATGTCTCCAGAAGTACATGGTTCCTCAAAGACAACAAGAGGGGAACACATTACAGGACCAGATACATGGACATCCACTATGTACAGATCCAGCACAACCATAATGGCCTGCAGTATCCTCTACTTCCTCACACATCATACTCCACAGCCTGGCAACATTCTACATGTGTGGATACCACCAAGATAGTAGAAATACTGGGGTAAGTCCCTGTGTGCCATGACAGATTCTGCTGTATGTTTCAACACCCAGCACTGCAGTCTACTCTGGTGTGTCCCCTACAGGCAAACTGCCACTGATATGTCATATGGCCACTGCCAGACAATTAACATTGTGCTATTACAACAACTATATGGGGACAGTCCAGCAACACCAGTATACAACAATGACAGAAAACAATGCAATGCTGCTGTAGTATATGTTCCCTGCAGGCATCATATCTCTCAACTATACAGATGTTTGCAGAATGTCAAAATGCTTGCTTCATAGTTTTGGTTAGTTGCACACAAACTTGTGGATCTCTGACAAATATTTCAACATTGTCACTGTGTTTGGGTCTTAGTTCCTTCCATAAATTATGGCTTTGTCCTGCTTTCATGCTGTAAGGGGTTGACAGGTATGTTATGCATAGCCATCAACCAAAGAGGGACATATGTCTACAGAAATGGGGACTTAGCCAGAGTACATCAAGGACATTCAGGGACACTTTTAAAATGTCAGAACTATGTATGTGAGACAGTGACTGAGGGAGGTGAATTACAGTATATCATTTGACATTACAGGAGTGTACCCCCTTACTCATTGTCATGATGTATTGTGTGTAATCCACTAGCTTTCCTACAACAGCCAGTCATTGCAGGAGGGACTGAAAAAGACAGAGCTGAGATGTGATTGAAATCAGCTGAGATGTGACTGAAAATCAGGGATAGTTGAGAGGCATGCCTATAGGTGTAGGACAGCAGAGTATCACTAACGCATCATTACCATAGATCTAAGACAGGCTTACTGTTGTCATCTCTATTCCTCATACATCCATCCCCCCATCTGCATCCTGTTGTATGGAGAAATCTATTATATACCCGGTGGAGTGCAATACTCATTTTTTGAACTTTGCTTCTGGTAATCTTTTGGAAATATGCTCTCCGTGTGAGTTAAGTCTCATACAGATCTGTTCCCCATAAGCAGTTGCTTGTCTTTTTAAGGTACTGCTCATTAGTAGGCAATTGCTTCTGCACCAATCTGTGTAGAATTGCTAATTGCAGCCAAAACAGTTAAATTGCACTATCACTGGCCAATGACATGCCACCACAGTGCAATATATAAGGCCTTCATATAGAGATAAGCCCCTTTCTTAGTTGTAAAGATGGACATTACTGAGGTGTGGAGAGTATAGCATCACAGAGGGTAGGTACCATAACTGTCAACTGTAGAGATTTATGGAGTATGTCCACAGTTTTGCCTCATATGTGGTGGTCAGTGTTGCATGACATTGTGGTCATCTTGCAGTTCACTGGCAAACATTGTGGATTGAGGTTGGTAAGGTAAGAGACACACTTGTGTGTCAGACTTCATACCCAGTATGCATGTTAATGCAATAGCTGTTATTCTATAAACCTACTATCTTTGTAGGGGCAAACTGTTACACATGTCCCTATCTCTAGGCCTTAGACCCCCCATTACATATGGCTGCATCCAGATCTCTTGCTCTAGGGGGTTTGGAAATATGGTAGGTCTGTAGCAGCTACCTTTACATACAGCTGAATATGGTATCGCTGCTGTAGCCTAGCTCAAATAGGGGAGAGCATGGACACTCTTGAGGATGACAAGCTATATGTGTAACTGTGGCAGCTGTTGCAGCCCTGTCATTACAGCAGAGCCAGGGTAAGGATATCCTGTACAGTCTAATCAAGGCATGTAATTAAGGTACGTCTGTTATGCAATGGTGCCAATAACATAGTAGTAGTAGTATCATATAGTTATGCTATGCAGATATGTGCAGTGTGTCTCTACCTGCAGGCCTCTGACTTACAAAACTTGGTAGCAGTTCATTAACTAACAGTAACCTGTGCAGATTAGGATTGCATGACTTATTACTTGCTGTCTTCACAATAATGTAATTGAACTGCTAGACAAAACTAGATTTGAACCCAGGACTGTGTGTGGCAAAATGTACTGCATTCAAGGCATTTAACAGACTGCACTACTGAATCACTGCAAAAGTATGTGTAATTGCAAGATATATGTGTACATATACAGGCTGTGACAAACATTTGTATATCCATCAGTATGTGCATGGCTTTATATGGCTGCATGTCTGCACCAGGGTCCCAGTTGTACAATTACTTTGCCATTGCTGCCTTAGCAGGTGTCTTTCCAGAAGTTGCTGATAACAGGGTATGTATACCTGCTATCACAGACCTCACCTACATCCATTATTATGTCTTTGGCTGTCTGCTTGTGTATTATTGCACCAGAGTCCAAGGTACATTTCCCATTTTTCCCATTAGTTTTTATTTCAGTTACATGCCTAATGACTGTAAGTGGCAAACAGTATGCTTTGCTGGAAGCACCCGTTTTAACTCAGATCTCTGTGACATGGTGTGTTAATGTAGTGGGCTGTAGGTGAGAGGCATCCGCATTCAAAATTTGGCAGAGATGTTTCTTTTGTACATGTGTCTAACAATGTTATAAACAGATTTAATCATTAAAGCACACTTAAGCTTAGCTAAGCAAAGCTGAGCGGCATGCCACACCGTGCCACTTTTCTTAGCTCTGCACAAATCTGCTCTAAGAAAATATAAAGAAAAGGGGGTGATATGAATGTGGTGAAATGGGAGCAAGCAGGGGGGGAAATCACAGTGAAAAACAATTAGGGATGTGCAGGAATGGTGTAGGAAAGAACCATAGCTATCCATATCTTGTACAGCAACAGCTGTGCATTTTGACAGATTTTGTAAATTAATTTGGACTCTCAAACCACAGAGAGAGGGGTGATGACAACATAACTGTGTTGTCAAGCCAATTATACCAGATCAGTGGTGTCCAGTGGACATGTGTGCGACATGGAGAGCTATGTGTGGGATGATTTTTTGCGGGGGGACAGGCGCCCTTTTTAATGTGACAGTGGAATGTAGGGGAAAGGACATAGGTACACGTGGGTAGGTAAGTTGGGTAGGACAGGGTGTGTTAGCAAACAGACAAGACAGACAAGACAGCAAACAGTGTGATGTGTAACACATGAGGGGGGTAAACACCTTGGATGGGGAAGGTACTGTGCAATCCAAGTCACACTTGCCTCCAGATGGCAGCAGCATGACTCACATCCCCACCCATGGGACAGTTGACACTGCTCCTTCACTGCCCTGAGGGTGGCTGCGCTGGAGGCTGATTTCCAGGGTGAGCTTGCCTCACTAGGTTGGTCAAACTGCTCTCAAGCTGCGAAGGTGGCATTTATAGCTCCAGTGAACAATCCTGTGCACCATGACTAGCAGTTGATCCTGAGTCACTGCAGCCCCTCTGCCCTGCTCCCAGGGAAGGCTGGGCCACATCTCCTAAGGCAGTTCCACCTGACACCCCAGGTGGTGCAATGGCAGTGGTGGGGTCACCACCATCCTGGGTCTCAGATGTATTAGGACCCAATGCCATGGCCAGTTGAGGCAAGGTAGGTGGATCACCCTGAATCAGCCTACCCTGACATGATCTGGTAATGGAGGTATTGCAATAATGCCAGTAACAGTTACAGCATAAGGCCAACAAAATAGGTAATTTAACAAGATATGCTAATATGCATCCATTATAACACATACCAATAATAAAACACATGCCCCAAAAAGCAGTTAATGTAAAAACATATGTTAATAGTAAACCATAACCAATAAATAACAGTAATACATAAATGAAGATAAGGGGTGGGGAGAGAGAGAAAATCAGTCCATTAGTGACATTGCTGCTTACTTCTTTGACAACAATACTAATATCTACTCTGCGGGACTGTATTTTCTTTATGTGTACAGTGAGTACAAGTCTCCTGTAGCTGATGTAGCATGTGCATACTTCTCAAGCTATATGCATAAGACACTATGGACCAAATGGTAACAATTGTGGGTACACATCTACACAGCACACTTGCACATCAGGTGGACCTATATAACTACCATGGTGTTCTGTGGGCTGAAATAGTTATACTTTGCAATCTAGGTACTCATTGCCATGGTATTCCTGTAACAGGCAGATAACTCACTATTAATTACATAACAAGAAATCATAACACTTGAGAGACATGTATGTGTACAGTACAGACACTAAACAGCAGTCATGCCTTAGCTGGCAGGCATAGGAATAGAACCCAGTGGCAGTGACTTCGGGGGATATTTGCATGGAATGTATTAATTGACTGCAGCAACTTTTAACAGGCACTACAGGCATACAGCCATACCAGAATTACACATATTATTTCTGACTGCACATTGCTAATTTTTCACATCCTTGCTAATTTTAACAGTCTGGGAAATATAAACACACAATTATCTGCCTATTATATACCCATAATATGGGCTACCTCACCCATTTACCTGTAATTCCTGTGGAGAGAGAATATGTGAACATTATGTGGCTGCTACTGTAATATGTAGTGCTATATAGTGCTAGATTCGAACCCTGGTCTGTGTGAGGCAAAATGTACTATATACAGAGCATTTAACAAACTGAGCTAATGAGTAACTGCTGATTGCTGACTGACTGATATTTGTCTAGAGCTTACCTGAAACCAAAATATAACCTGGCAGTACTACTACAGAGTTATACTAGACTGCCGTGACAGTAGAACACACATGTATGAAATACAAGCATAACTCATATAGTTGGTATGCTATGTATCAGTATAAACAATGCTGGTATAAACAATTTATTATTAGTGGGTTGAAATATATGTGAAGTCAACAAGCAATATCAATTCATGGAGTGGGCTACCTCACCCATATACCTTGATTACCTGATGCTTGTAGATGACAGTGCATTGCGTGAACAATATTGTCCTACAGGCAGCCTTGAACGATACTATACAAGTTAAACAAAACAATTGGAAGTCATTAGATTTGCATTCTACTGCTATTACAGTGCTATACTTGGTGGTATTGCTATTGTTTCATTTTTTTTGCAGAACAGTTGGCATTATTTATTTCTTGCAATACAGCTCTAATTCCACATTTATTGCACCACAGACTTTATTGCATATACTTTAATGCAGTTATGCAGTTACTGGTATTGTTTCATGTGCTTATTGCACAACAGTTGGCATTATTCATTTCTTGCAATACAGCTCTAATTCCACATTTCTTGCACTACAGCCTTTATTGTATATACTTTCATGCAGTTAAAGATTTACCCCTTCTTGCTTATTTCACTACAGTTAGCACAATACATCCATACTCAATACACTCATGGTGCAACCTGGTCAGGTGCCCGGCATGCGACTCACATTGCAAGCCCTCTCTTCTGCAGCTGTTGGGAGAGAAGCACACCATTATGCATACCAGTTTGCTGCCATTCAGATTAGATATTGGTGAAACAGAGGTAAAATTACTTACATACTTGTGGGGCATTCCCTGCTCATGCTTCTTGGACCCAGGTGTCCAAAAGTTTCCCCTTTCTTCATTTCAGGTCATTATGGTGGTGATGACACTGCTCAGCTGTGCAAGGGATACCAATAAAACTGGTAAGTTCTGTAGACAGTTTGTCCCAGGCCTCTACCTTACACTCTGAGCCCTGGAAACCTCCCTGCAGCATCTGGTCATCATGGTTTTTAACTAGGAGTCCAACCATGACCCTGGACTCCAGAATGCCCCAATGCTGCATCCGAAAGCATGAACCTTCACCAAAATCAACCATAGCACCCATCAGAGGAAGAACTCCAATGGATTCTGCTGTATTCCTACCAGTTGGGCTTAATATAGGCTATTTTCTCGCCTTTACATGTCATTGGGTAACATTCCAAAAAGCACTGTGTTGCTTACCACAGTGCAAACCAGCCCTTCTGAGCTGAGAAGCATGAAAACTCACGGAACCATAGTCTTAGTGGAGCTTAGCAGCATGCAAACCAGCCAAAAAGAGCTGAGCAGTGCATAAACACGGGTAGCTGTTATCATGTTTATGCGGCATTTAGCAGGTCTTAGCAGTTCTTAGCAGAGTGTTATATTAAATTAGTCTGCAAAATTTGTATATTAAAATTAAATACTAGTTTCCTTTCCATGTGTTCAAACCCTGAACCTAATGCACATGAAGCCATCACTCTGCCCATTTAGCTAGGTGGATTTTAAGAAACCCGCTATGCCTTCACATAGAGCACTGAACTACATATAAACAGTGTTGAGCTCTGCGCCGCGCAGACATGCTTAGATATGTTTAAGCATCTCTTTTAAATAAATAATTAATGACATCAGGTTTCTATTTTTAGATGTCTGACAGGTGTCTGCTGTCTTATCTGTGGGCACTGCTTAGCATTGTTGTGATCCGCCCAGCGCTGCGCAAACATGATGTTTTTTTTTTTTTTTAAATTAAATAATAATAGCACACTACCATAGTGCAGGGAGTCTCTGATTCCTCTGTGGACATGGTTATCACTACACCACTCCCTGCACTGATTCAATAACAATGTTCCTCGGCTCTTCCTCAGTAATGCACCATCAATAATATTCATGGCATGCTGCCAACAGGAAACTGTGTACGCAGACATGGAAACATTCTGTGTAGGTTCTACACTGTGCCTACACAGATTTTATTAAATCCTGGGGTATGTCTGTTTTCAATATGGAAATATTTTGTTTTGCTCATCAAATGGCTGTCACTGCTTTTACTGTAGCGTTTTTAATAAAAGTTTTAAATTCAATCCAAATCTCAGTGATTATTATAAAAGTGAAGAATATCCTGTGCACATTGACAGATTTGAAAAAAAGTTTATGGTAATTTGGGAGAGACAGCCAAGTGATGGGATATTAGTATGGCTGATGGGGGTCTATTACCTTGTTTAGGATCCCATATGGCCATGATCTGGCTCAGAGATTGTTGTACAATGAAACTGTTTAAAAGAGAGCAATCTATAGCTTTCAAAAGCATATGTCAAATTCTAGTAACATATAGAAAGCGTGAACTGTAGACATACAGTGAATATAAAAAGTGTACACACCCCTATTAAAATGCCAGGTTTTTGTGATATAAAAAAAATGAAACCGCAATAAATCATTTCAAAACTTGTCCCACCTTTAATGTGACCTATAACCTGTACAATTCAATTGAAAACAAACAAATTTGTTAGGGGAAAAAATATAAAAAATAAAAAAGTGTACAATAAGCTGGTTGCATTTGTTGAAGCAGCTTTTGATTTAATTACAGCATTCAGTCTTCCTGGGTAGGAGTCTATCAGCATGGCACATCTTGATTTGGCAGTATTTGCTCACTCTTCCTTGCAAAAGTGCTCCAAATCTGTCAGATTGCAAGGGTATCTCTTCTGCGCAGCCCTCTTCAGGTCACTTCACAGATTTTCTATTGGATTTAGGTCTGAGCTCTGGCTGGGCCATTCTAAAACTTAATTTTTCTTCTGGTAAGCCATTATTTTATTGATTTGGATGTATGCTTGAGGTCATTGTCGTATTGAAGGGTGAAATTCCTTTTCATCTTCAGCTTTCTAGCAGACACCTGAAGGTTTTGGGCCAAAAGTGACTGGTATTTGGAACTGTTCATAATTCCCTCCACCATGACTAAAGCCTCAGTTCCAGCTGAAGTAAAGCAACCCCAAAGCATGATACTGCCACTACCATGCTTCACCGTGGGGATGATGATCTTTCGGTGATGCGAAATGTTGTTTTTGTGCTAAACATACCTTTAGGAATTGTGGCCAAAAAGTTCAACCTTGGTCTCATCTGACCATAACACATTTTCCCACATGCTTTTGGGAGACTTGATGTATTGTTTTTCAAATTTTAGCCAGGCCTGGATGTTTTTCAGTTTAGGAAAAGGCTTCCATCTTGCAACTCTACCCCATAGTCCATACATATGGAGAATATGGGAGATTGTTGTCACATGTAGTACACAACCAGTACTTGCCAGAAATTCCTGCAGCTCATTCAGTGCTGCTGTAGGTCTCCTGGCAGCCTCCCTAACTAGTTTTCATCTTGTCTTTTCATCAGTTTTGGAGGGATGTCCAGTTCTTAGCAATGTCACTGTTGTCCCATATTTTCTCTATTTTTTATGACTGTCTTCACTGTGTTCCATGGTATATCCAATGATGTGGAAATTTTTTTGTACCCTTCTCTTGACTGATATCTTTTAACAATGAGATCCCTTTGATGCTTTGTAAGCTCTCTGTGAACCATGGCTTTTGCTGTAGCAGGCAACTGAGTAAATGTCAGGAAAATCCTACTAGGACAGCTGAACTTTTTGGGGGGTTAATCAGAGTCTCTTTAATTAATGGCAGGTGTGTACCCAAGAAGTCTGAATGCTGTAATTAAATCGAAAGGTGCTTCAACAAAGTATTAGTTTAGGATGTGCACACTTATGGAACCAACTTATTGTACAATTTTTATTTTTTTCCCCTAACAGTTTTGTTTGTTTTTCAATTGAATTGTACAGGTTATAGGTCACATTGAAGGTGGGAAAAGTTTTGCAAATATTTATTGTGGTCTGCATTTTTGTATCACAAAAATGTGGCATTTTAACAGTGGTAGGTACACTTTTTATATCCACTGTACTCTTGTTTTAAATGTGAGAAAAGGAGGCACATAGAATTTTCTACTAGTAATAGATAGATATTAATCAGTGAAAACTAAACCAGTGCAAAACATGCTAACAATGATATTATGTTTACAGAGTATGCTTACCTGCATGCAAGAAGAGTAGAGTCAATGGGGGGGGGGGGCATTCATGAGTCCAAGGCAGATGGATTAACCCAATACTTCATGATGCATTGCTGATAATTATCACATTCATTGATTCTCACACAGTTAATGATGCCACATTAAGTCTTGCTGGATATACAGAGATCTCATATGGGACAATCTGTGAGCTAATTTTGGTGAAAGTACAGCAGATTGCATAGCTGGCACATGGATCACTGAGCTGCATGGGTACTCTCTGGCTGAAAGATGGAAGACACTGATCTGAAGAGGATGTCAGAGCCATTCATATGGCACTGGATGCAATCACTAAAGTCATGCAGGTCACAATGGTAGACATTCAACAGATAAAAGTCACTATGGCCAAATGTGATCAACTCCTGAACCCTTTAGGACAGACAATTGCTCTTTCATAGGAAGAACTAAAGGAACAGCAAAGAACAGTCACTTTCTAGCATCAGAAATCTTGCTAATCTGCAAGCCCATACACTTCAGATGGAAGTAAATATGGCTGAAATGGAGGAGACAGTATGGATAAATAATCTCCCAATTTTGGGTGTTCCTGTGTGAGTGGAAGGGGTAGATGCACTCATATTCATCACAAATGAACTAAAGGCTCTACTCAATACAGAACATGATGCAATCATAGAAAAGGCACACACGATACAATCCAGGTAAGTAAATACAATGTATCTATGTCTTTTTATTTTTACAGGATACAATCCAGGCTAGTTAACTCAATGTATCTATGTGTCTTTGTTTTTAAATGTACTCTGTTTTAAATGTGAGAAAAGGAGGCACATAGAATTTTCTACTAGTAATAGATAGATACTAATCAGTGCAAAACATGCTACCAATGATATTATGTCTACAGAGTATGCTTACCTGCATGCAAGAAGAGTAGAGTCAATGGAGGGGGGGGGGCATTCATGAGTACAAGGCAGATGGATTAACCTAATACTTCATGATGCATTGCTGATAATTATCACATTCATTGATTCTCACACAGTTAATGATGTCACATTAAGTCTTGCTGGATATATAGAGATCTCATATGGGACAATCTGTGAGCTAATTTTGGTGAAAGTACAGCAGATTGCATAGCTGGCACATGGATCACTGAGCTGCATGGGTACTCTCTGGCTGAAAGATGGAAGACACTGATCTGAAGAGGATGTCAGAGCCATTCATATGGCACTGGATGCAATCACTAAAGTTATGCAGGTCACAATAGTAGACATTCAACATATAAAAGTCACTATGGCCAAACATGATCAACTCCTGAACCCTTTAGGACAGACAATTGCTCTTTCACAGGAAGAACTAAAGGAACAGCAAAGAACAGTCACTTTCTAGCATCAGAAATCTTGCTAATCTGTAAGCCCATACACTTCAGATGGAAGTAAATATGGCTGAAATGGAGGAGACGGCATGGATAAATAATCTCCCAATTTTGGGTGTTCCTGTGTGAGTGGAAGGGGTAGATGCACTCATATTCATCACACATAAACTAAAGGCTCTACTCAATACAGAACATGATGCAATCATAGAAAAAGCACACACGATACAATCCAGGTAAGTAAACACAATGTATCTATGTCTTTTTATTTTTACAGGATACAATCCAGGCTAGTTAACTCAATGTATCTATGTGTCTTTGTTTTTAAATTCTTGGATTTCAATGACCAATAATGTATCTTAAAATGGGCCAGGGATTTAAAAAAAATAACTAAAATGGCCAGGTATCATCTCTGTATTCTGCGTAATTATAGTGCTACTCTGTTTGCCAAACACAAGGTCCTAGTTGTATACCTTAGGTATGAGTAAAAACCTGGCTTCAGGGCTGTGCTATGATAGCCTGCAACACTTCAAATTACAAAAGGCATAAAATCCTTTCAGTTCCTGCTACCAACGATGCTGAGGGTATTCTAAAAGACTGGGACATGCCACTGAAAAAAGAAATCCTATACATAAGCCATCAAAATGACCAGTGCCACTACAGAAAATAACAGGAGAGAAACACCCTGTAATGGTACTATAATTAAGTCCCAAGCACCAAAGAAAGGGAAAGCTGGGGAGAAATCAGTGTCAAAGCTGCAGGAGTCAGACAGAAATTGCTTCCTTTAGCTGCTTCCCCATGAAACCCAACATCCAAGACATGTTAACATGACATGACAACAGCATGGTGGACTTTGGTTACCCTGAACTTTCCTTTAAGGAGATACAAGAGGTGGGCACTAGCTGGACTTGGATACTATCCCAGCAGTTGGAAACAAAGACATTTTTTCCACTACCCCAGTGGAATGAAATAGTTTGTTTAGTGTCACAATGTTAGAGTGTATTTAACAGCAATAATTATATTCGGTTGACTAATGAGTACAAATTAGCTTTGGCTATGTCTTTACCTACAGGTATTATGTGCATGGCAGTAGTCACTGGGAATTTAGTGTTAAATGCTTTAATTTATATTAGATGTGTGAATATATGTGAGTGTACAACAAGGAAGGCTATGTGAAGGTCTAGTCTGTGAAGCAATTTATTTGGTCTACCATTGTGGGGACATAGCCACTTACAACTTGATTAGGGTTACACTGGGCTCCTTCTCCTTGTAGATTCTTAAAGTCACTGTTTTTAAATTGGGAGTTTTTAGGGGAAGTACTCAAGTTATGCTCATGCTAGCATTTAGTCATATTTTTTGACACAATACTTGCATATTTTGAGCTGAAGTATTATGGAACAGTTGTGTTTGAGGTGCATTATTACTGTTGGTAGGATTGTTAGTGAACTGTGGTAACTCTGATGAGTCCTCCAGTACTTGTGACAATTATTTTTCAGGTCATGGAATGTGAAAGGGGTCTCAGCTTTCATCAAGGCCAAGGAAATCATAACCTGGCTTGTCCAAAATAAATCTTAAATTGTATAAACTGAAGAAAGATAAAAATAAAAACTTTATAACCAAGTTATCATAGTGCAAGGTTTGCTTTAGCAGTGCCAGGACTGCAAAGAGAGGTATGGCAATTCTAATTCACTACATTGGGAGGAGGGTACTGGCATAATGTTACAAAGATAAAGAGGGAGGGTAGATTATTCTGAAATTTTGATAGTCATGGCAGCTGATATGGCTGATTAACATTTATGGCCCCAATAATGACATTACTCTCCATGGCTAGACTTAAGCATGAAAACAAGGTAGCATGTAAACCACAGGGGTTGATCTGTGCTAGGGGATACTTTTAATTCAGTTATGGATGGATGATAAGATCACACAGTGTCAAGAGTTAATCAACCCCCCACATGATGACCTTACTTGAAGATGTATACTGAGTGGGGCCTAGGAGTCAGTGGAAGGGAGATGAATCCAGACAGCAGGAAATATACATATACGAGCTACTAGCCTGATATAGCTTAAAGGCTGCACATTACATATGTTTTTATCTCCCAATATCTTATCTTCAGAATTGATCCAGCTACCATTGTTCCCTCAACACTATCTAACCAGTATGTTATTTATCTTTGTATCAATTTGGAACATCTTAGTAAGCTCAGCTTCCACTGAAGATTTGATATACTATGGTTAAACGAATGGAGCGCTGGGTAGTGCATGGTACTTAGACTGAACCCTTTTGCAGGTAACATCTACATCCTACCATGGGTATTATGTCAACTTGGATATATTTTAAAACCAGTCTCAAACAGTTGTGCAAACAATTATCTACACTCCATAAACTGAGGGTGAAGGAGACAAACCACCAGAAGGAAGACGACGCTAAGAAATTAGAAAAAGAATATGTGGAGCAATTGCCAGGATATCCTTACACTTAAAAATATACTTTCATTATTGTAATGTGCAAGACTATGCAATTTAACCACATTCATTGTAAATGGGAAAGGTATAGGTTGTGCCATTGGACAAAAGGCTTTAAGTCCAAGAAGGCCTTAGTCAGGAGATGCACGAGAGAGTTAGTGGATGCTCTGTCCTTCATATTTACAAATGCAGATGCTGTAGATAGGAAATGCTACATATTCTCACTCCAAATGATTCATGTCAAATTTGTTAACAAGCTAGCAGATCCTGTAGAGATGGAGGAGATTGCTATAGCTATACAACTGATGGCCATGAGTAAAGGTCTTGAGTTAGATGGCTGTCAACTGTCTTCTTTAAAACATATGGTAAACAGTTTATAGACTCACTGCTGCTGCTGTACACATATGGGAGTAAGGAAGGGTTAGATTAGTTGTATGGAGAGGAACTGGATGCCAAAGTAATCTTTCTTAAACAGATGAAGGATAAATTGCAGTCATCCAATTATAGACATATCGCCTTCTATAGAGAAGAGAGCAGGAGCTATGCAGCAATATTAGCCAAATGGCTGGAGGTCCTTATGACAAAATTCATTCCTGAAAACCACCAGGGATTCATCATTTGAAGGAATGGGAGTCCTAGCTTCATATGCTTCTGGTTGAATATTCAAGCATGAGCTGGGCTTACACAAACTCCAGCCTCAGTCATCCTGCTGGATTGTCATAAAGTCCTTGATTCTGCAGAATGGCACTTTATGTGTGACATTTTAGAGGATTTCCAAATGTCTTTATTAGGAAAAGCAAGCTTTTATACACTCATCCTACAGGCATAGTTGAGGAAAATGGATATCTGTCCCCACCAAATGATATTTACAAAGGCACCCGGCAATGGCACCCCATCTCCATATTTATTTATTCTAACAGATTAGAATTTTTCATCAGTACCTACCTCCTATATAAAAAAAACTTCTATTGAAATTTAAGCCTACAAAACGTGCAGCTGACAATCTTCCCTCTGAATACTTAAAAATAGCAGCAGAAGCCTTAGCTTATCCAGTCTATCTTAATTAATCGGTCCTTATCAGAAAGCTTTGTCCCCACACTATGGAAAATATCCCAAATCATTCCTCTCCATAAAGGTGGCTCCTCCACTGACCTTTCCAGTTACCACCCCATAGCCATCCTTTCTCCACTTTCCAAGATACTTAAGAAATGCATCCATTCTCAAGTCCTAGACTACCTCTAAGCTAATAAAATCCTCTCCAACACCCAGCAGGGATTCAGGCCATACCACAGCACTACTACCGCCTTGCTCTCTTTCACTAATGCTATACTTCATCATAAAATAATAGCCTGTTCTCCTCTGCTATATTTCTGGATCTATTGAAGGCTTTTGACATGGTCTCACACAAACTATTAATCTCTTTTCTCACTAACCTATTATTTTCCCAATCGGTTACTGATTGGTTTTACAGCTATCTAACTGGCTGCCAACAATCAGTTGTCTGGCATAATGACCTATCTCCTCGACTTCCTGTAACACTTGGTGTTCCACAAGGCTCCATCCTTGATCCCCTACTATTCTCACTCTTCACCAATGATCTATTAACAGCCACCATACATGCGTCTCTTATACAGTATGCAGATGACTCCACCCTCATCTTCTCAGCCCCAACTATACCTGAACTTCACAAGATCACACAGGAAGCTTTTTCATCTGTAGAAAATCTAGTGCCCAGTTATTACTCAATCCTAGCAAGACTAAACTCCTTATCTTCCAACCCACTAAATCTAACCCAATTATCCCCCACTTTAATATTCTAGCCAAAGACAATACTGTCATCTCCCCAACAGAGCACACCAAACTACTTGATGTTGAGATTGATAATCTCAGATTTGACACTCACATTTCTCTTACCATAAAAAAAGTTCAGAAAAAACTAGGTGCATTGTACAGAAACAAACAATACCTCACCAAGACAGCCAGAATTTCTGCTGCCAATTCCCACCTAATCTCCACTTTACTCTATGCTGCCTATCCTATACTTACCTACCTTAGACAAACACACCTAAAACTCAAGGCTTGCTACAATAAAATTACTAAGTTTGCCACTGGTGCGTCTTATTGTAGCCACTACTGTATCTCACTTAGAGAACTTGACTGGCTTGAACTCCCTCTACTTCTTCACCTGAATCAACTCTCTCTCTCACCTATATGTTAGTAAACCATACTCTTAAAGGCCCATCACTTCAAAACCTTCTCCAGCCCTACTGCTCCACTTGACCACTACCCTCCAGCAACAAAAATCTACTTCTAGTGACCAAATCCAATAACTCAGTGGGAGAAGCACTTTTCTCCTGCATCATATCCAGATTATGGCACAATCTCCCCCTCTATAACCACACTATGTTCTTGCAATCACTTCAAGACTGCACTAAAAACTCACATAAAAAGTCTCTGGTTATGGCCATGCACCAGTCCTGACTAGTAACCCTCCTTTTACCTCCTCTTCCTCTCCCCTTCCCTAGCCACCCTGCCTCACACCATCTGATCATTGCTTTCCTTCCTCTGCAGGCTTTGGCTCACCCTTTACCCTCTCCTTCCCTCCTCACTCAATCTCTCAAACCTGTTATAACATGCTTAACTACCTCACTTTATCTCAACTCCAAGTACATATCCAACTGACTTACATTTAGCTTCCTCTCACTACCACATATACTACTCACTCAGTCTCCTGTCTTACTCCTCTGTCTTCCTCTTCCATCCCATTAGCCCTTCTAGCTTGTTCCACCTTCGTGTGGAGCTTCTTTTTTTAGATCTGCTTGAGTTTAGTGCAATATTTGTATACAAGATTTAGGTATGAGTTTAGAACATTATCCGTTTGAGCTTAGTACTATCTGTATATACATCCTACCTTTATTCCTAACCTCTAGCTAGATATTGGTATATCTGTTCATTACTATGTTTCATATTGTATGTATAACTAATGTTTACTGCAGTATGTATTATTTGCTATTGTGTGTATAATCAATTGTTCTTCATGTACTCTGCTGCTCATTTATTGTTCTGTGGAGCTTTTCTCCCCAGGCCTCCAGCAAAAAAGAACCTGTGTCCAGTTGGAATTTTCTGGTAAACAAATGTAAATAAATAAAATAAAATAAATAACAAATTGTACACTTGACCTGGGCTTAAAAGATCGATTTTTGAATCGTGAGATTTGACTTATTCAACAAAAACAACTTCTTACATACTGGTTTGCATATGACTGTCTACCAACCCTTTTAATTCAATCCCCCAGGTTTTAGACTGGATTAATGACTATTCCAAATGGTCAGGCATTTGGATTAATGTAGCAAGGTCCTCATTAGAGGTAGATTAGGAACTAGAAAAATGGACTAATGCCCTACTGAAGATTGTTCACAAATATACATATAAGTGCATTCTTCGTTTAACCAACCAAGGAAAACATCTATATCTGAAGATGAAATAACTGACAATATGCATGAATTGAACAATATGCATATATTTTCAACTCATGACATGGAAACACTAATCACCTTCCTAACAAAGATTCAAGTGGTTAAATTGTTTCCCCTACCAAAAATACTCATTGTAGCTAGTCATCTTCAGCATTTCATCAAATTGAAAAAAGGACCTACTATTCAAAAATAATTTGTTTGATTATTTGAGTGAAGGTCAAAAACAGAATTTCTAGGGAAAATTTGTATGGACTGCTTAAAGAAGGAGTTTGGGGCTTCCCTAACATATGGGGATATGGAGCAGCCATAACTGACAGGCAGTGTATTCAACAAAGAAAGACTAATAAATCCCTCTGGTTTGAGTTAGAATTCAATTTCCCTTTACACTATATATCATACAGGACTCTCAACTTATGTACCTTTTGTAAGGGTCAGACTCCAGAGCACAGTCTCTCTCTCTCCAGTGGCGGGGGACTAGACTCTGTACAAATCCAATAGTTAAAGTTAATGGTGAAACAATTTGTTGCAAAGAGTGGATAAATAAGAGAATCTTCTTTAGACTAGAAATATGGGATCGGTCTGACTCATCTTTGTACCTTTTGCATACCCTACAACAAAAGAACAAACTACAGAGAGACATTGCTTCATGGCAATACTTTCAGATTCATTCTTTCCTTTGAAAAAAGTTTAACATCCACAGTAATGACTGGGTTAATCTACCGATAGGTAAGGGCAAGGATAACGTTAGGGTGGCTGGCTTTGAAAGACCAAGACCCAAATGTCCCTATATGCTAATCATGTATTAAGGAATAAATCTGTTAACAAAGATACAGCTCCAGTGGCAAAATAATTCTGCTTTTTACCTTTTCTGATCTTGAGTGGACAAACATTCATAGATTACGCAGGCATTCAAGCATGCCATTCCTTGCACAATTTACAAGCTAATATGAACTTTTTACATACTTGGTATCTAATGCTAGAGAGACTTAAACTGTATGATAAATGTAGGATTGTTACATGCTGGAGATGTGTAGTAACACCAACAAACTACCTGCATATGGTGTGGGAATGAAAGATGGTCAGATATCATGGGAGTGAGTAATGATTAAAATGCAGTGTACTACAACAATTCATATGCCTCATTCTGTCGACATATACTTTTGATTAACAGGCATTCTTCCGTATGGGAGTCCTGTACATACTAGTACCCTGCAATGACAGAAGAATGTGGGGACTGATTGGGATATTTATTTTCTTAGAGTTTTTCTTAGCCTGAGCAATTGGTCCAGTAGTCTTAGCCTGAACAACAGATATTGTAGTTGCAAAGAAATAGAAGAGTGTATCTGTGTCTGTTTTAATGTTCTAATGGACATTAAGGGATTAGTTATTGAATTGAAAATGTCTACACCTTCTCTGTCAATACGGTCATAATCGAGATATGGGATATGTGTTAATTTAAGACTTATTTAGTAACTATCCTCTTTGTTCTTATTTCAGGGAAATTTAAGTAGCTAGTTCTGTCTATAATATAGCAATGGCAAATCTGCCACCAGTGTAGCAAAGTGCCAGTGACTGCTCCGACAACTGTCATGCAAAAATCATGGCTGTTCCAATGAGTTTAAAATATCATACAGGCAAAGAAACCAAAACCGCATGGTAAAACCAACAATATACTTTTATTACTTCTTTCTAAGTGCTTTTCCCCCCTCCACTAATATTCAGGACTTCATCAGAGATAACAACCATAAAAATCAAGCTATCCTTATATAGTGATGAATAGCCCACCTCCAATCATTATGTCAACAATTTAGTTTACTAAACTTATAATGAACATCCAGTTAAAGAAAAATACTTTTTTTCACAATTACAAATACTTGTAGTTTTTTTTTTTGAAAAAAATCATTAATAGAAAAACTAATCTTACAATTTAAAAACATTACTATTATTTGAATTTCAATTAATGAATGTAAACAATCAATCTATACAATATAAAAAAATGCAAAGTTAAAGCTTGAAAATTAAAAACTGTTAATAGATTAAAATTTCAATATATAGGTTAGAGAAATCATATCATTCATACCATAGGGACCTGTGGCATTGGTCTTTAATTGTCATTGTAATTCTTTAGTTTCTAATTCCACCTTCAATGGCCTCCCATCTCATCCTGCTCAGCCATCTGAAACAAATAAATTTAAAGCTGTGCCCTTTATGTTGCATATGCTTCCACAAGGCATTAAAATGGTCTTTTGTTCTAAATGTGTACACATGCTCTTATATTCGATTCTTCAAAGCTATTTTAGTTTTACCAATGTAACACCTCGAGCACAGACAGCATATTGCTGTATATACCATACCTCTCAACCTCTTAGAACAAGAAATCTGGACAAATCCATAAATAATTGGGGAACAAAGGCCCAAAAATAGGTACAATTTTTAAATAATGCTTTTACAAACTTAGAAAGTAGGTAGAATAAGAAGTTTTGCATTAGCATGGATTTCCTGAAGGGCATGATTCTAAAATGCAGATGTCTGTCATTATCTTCTGACTTAAATCTTCAATGGTTTGCCAATGATTTGCTAGAAAAAACTCAATTTTATGAAAAATGGACCAAAAATATAAAGAAAAGTCTGGACATTTTGTGAAAATCTGTACAGTTGAGAGGTATGGTATATACAACACCCTTAGTTAAACAGTTACAAAAAGTGTGGGTGAAAGGTGTCAAAACCCTTAATTTGAACCTCATTACTTTCTTCAATGTAGGGGGCAATACCTGCACAGCCCACATTTAAAGGTCTCTGTGTTCTTCCTTGAGTTTCTCTGACTACTCTGTGGTCTTTCAGTGTACTTTTAATACACCAATCCATCTTTTATATGATACATGGAGTGTGTCCCACCATCTAACCAACCCATGTCAAAGACCTTCCAATTTCTTGTGACAATTTGTCTGATCATTCCGACATCACTGTTATAGGTTAGTACCAATCCCTTATTATAATTAGTTCAATTTACTTTGGCATTGGATTCAGTTATGTGAGAAATGTTCTTGCACCCGAAGGAGTGGATAATAAAAACCTGAAGCTCTATTATTATAAACTTCCAGAATGAAGTTTCTCAAGAAATCTTCAGGATGACCTTTGATTAGTGATGCTGTGATGTTTTCATATGCAGGCAACAAGGAGGCACATAACAGTTGTTTCATCACACAGGACCAGTTTGATGGTCAGGAACCTTACTTTGTAAATTGAGCAGGTAACACAATAAGTGCAGCAGTACTCCACTCTACATGGTTATTGCAGGCTCAGAGAGAACAACAGCAATGTCATTAGAACCCAGGATGATTCATCGCTTAATTCAGATCTTTGGGATATTACTCCAGTTCAATGAACAGTGTACATTTCACAGAATGAATGTAAAGAAACATCAGTGATTCTCCCAGAGTCAGATAAGCAACCAGTTTGTGGTTCGGACAAAAATAGTGTGAAGAACATCAGTCTTGGTTAGTGGCTACACACCAGGTTAGATTTCAACAGTGACATTAATCAACATAACAATACTGGGGTGTATGTGAAATATTTTTTGAAAACAAGCTGCAGGAACTACTAGATTCAGAATATAGTCATTGATTCATAGATCCATAGATTCTTACTAGGCTAACAACCTGGGGAGGGGCCTTTCTAAGCCTAGCCAAGTCTTCCCAAAAGAATAATAATATCCTATATCCAAATAGGACACCGAGGGCCAGGCATTTATAAGCTACCTCTGTCCATAAGGGACATGGTTGCCAGGCCCGGTGTAAACTTCCTATTCCCCATCTATTGGTGTAGAATGCACTTAAATTGGTAATACATGAACTCAGCTTCAGATGGATGGGAAGTGTGTTCCACAGGAAAGGCAGTCTCTGGGACACATATCTATTGCTCCAGCATCTTTGGGACACATATCTGTCTCTCCAGTGTGTTCTGTTTAAGTCACAAACAAAATTCAGGTCCCTCGATAATGTATTTTTGGTACTGTTTGACTTATGAATATACAGGATATTCATAAGTGTGAGGTTTGCGGCTGCCTTGTAAACCAGGCATAGATCACCCCTCAGTAACCTAGAGGAGACTGAGTAAAGGGAAAGGGCTTTAATGTACTTTGCATAATGCAGGTTTTGTTATGTCTTGTATCCATTTTATAAGAAACCTCTGAGGTTGATCTAGTTGATCTAGTTGCTGCATATGCCTGGTCAGATACATAATGAAGGGAACATTGTACTCTATGATGGGTCTGAAAAGGGCAGAGTGCAGTGGGATATTGACCTTTTTGGATTTAGTGGACTTATAAGTTGCTCAACATGAAAGGATTTCCTAACCATTGTGGTCACATGGTGGTCAGAGGTAAGGCTACTGTCTACATGAATACCCAAGTCATGATTATAAAGGGACAGCATGTAGCAAAAAGATGGCACTTACTAAAAAAGCAGTTGATGTAATCTGCATTCACAGAGATAGAAAATGGTATCCCATTACTCAACATGCAAATAAAAATTGTGTTTGAGAAGATAGTTGTTCTTGTTGCTGTAGTTCCCAATTTAACATTTGAAAATAGTAACATATTTTCCCCATTTTAAAGATACTTTAAAGGGAAAGTAAGGAAAATATTCTTTTTAATAATCCACATTATCAGTATGAAGAGGGGTACCAGCAAGAGAATAAGCCTACAGATACACCTGTGCCTAACCTGAAAAAGGGGGCCGGCAAACTCCAGACAAAGTTGTACGAGTATACGACTCTAACAAAGATAAAGGAATAGTTTTAGAAAAATGCTAAGGTTGCAAAGGGAAGAAGAACCTGCCCCATTTTCAAAGCTGTTTTAGTATATCAGCACATATCTAAGGCAGATCAGCTTGTAGGAACAGAGTCAGTATAAGGAAAGGAGTTACATTTTAAAGTATTTCAGCCTTAAAATGTTGTAAAGCAGGGAGTAGAAGTGAGTAGAAAACTCAAACAAAAGGAATCAATCACAGAAAGAGTTTATTCTAAAGAAACTAATTAGGAAGAAGAAAGTGAAAGGGTGGTACTCACTCAAAATGTGACAGAGAGAAAGAGAGAGAGAGAAAGAGCAGCCTAGAGAGAAAAAGACAAATAAGAAGATAGTATATACCAAGACACAAGACAAATTTGAACAATGCCATAATGATATTCCTTTTAGTCAAAATAGAGCAACCCTAAGCTGTAAAAGGGGTTTCTCTGAATCACTTCATGAAGGAAAATAACAAGAAAAAAATAATATGGTACAGATATTGACTGACAATAATGAGTAGTGGTTTGAGATATTCTTTCTTAGGAAAAGAGTTAGACACTGAAATCTTAGTATCTGTGTTCAACAGAGAGGGGCATTGCCTTATATCCTATGATAGACTAACCCTGATAAAACTTCAGAGTTAGATGACTTCCAGGTAAGCCAGATAAACTTAAAAAAGGCACAAAGGGAAGATGAGACTATAAGTGGAGCAAGGGAAAATATGACTGAACTTGTAGAGGAAAAGGCTGAATAAAATGTTCCTACTTCCTACCCATACTTTGAGGTTTCAAAGTTTCTTCTTGGGCAGCATAATTAAGGACACAGAGGAAGAAGCAGATCAACTATTTGTGCCCAAACCTTTCTGGTCCTTAGTGATGAGGTTAGCAGATAGTCATGTACTAGGAGAATATATAGGAATAGACAAAACTAAGCCATGGATCTTAGTAATGTTTTACTGGCTAGGAGTAAATGAAGGAAATTAAATTATTTTGCGCTGGATGCCTCAAATGCCTGAAGATAGCTACAACCACCAAGCCTTTAAAAATGATTGGATTCCAATGCCCATTGTAGTGGTACAATTTGAATTGTATTACTTATTCACTGTTGGTGCATTGGTAAAATCTAGAAAAATGTTTCAGTATACTGTGGCTGTTTTAGGCTATGCAATTAAGTATTCTGAAGTTATTCCCCTTATGTAAGGCTAATACTAGATTTACAGCAAAGGAATTAGTTTTATTATTTCTCCAGAGCAGAGATACCTAAGGAAATATTCACCAAACAGGGAACTCTATGTCCAGAATAATAGGTTCATAGGTAGATACTAGGCTATCTGCCCTAGGGCATTTATAAGCCTAGCCAGAGTGTATTTGGCTTCCGCCTCCCTATTAGATTAGCCTACTGGGCCTCTGTAAAGTAGGTCACAGAAGGTACCCTTTTAAGATTAGTTTACTGTGCCTCTGTCTAGCAGGGACACAGAAAAGATCCCAGGGGTGAATTTGCGATTTCCCATACACGCGTCCAGATTTCGCTTGAAGAGGGTCAGTGAGGGGCTATGTCTAACATGAATTGGGATTCTATTCTAGAGTGAGGGGAGCCTCTGGGAAATGAATCTGTCCCTCCAGCATGTCCTATTTATTTGTGTGCTGAGGTTTAGGTCCCTGGAGCGTGTAGCTCTAAGGGACTTGGATTTTTTGAGGTGGAGCATGTCCATTAATTCTGAGTTTGACATGGCTTTGTACGTCAGGCATAGATCGCCTCTGAGTAGGCAGTAAGCAACTGAGTAGAGCTGGAGTTTCTTTAGCCGAGCTGCATAGGACATCTGTTTGTAGCCCATCATCCTCTTGGTGAGGTACGTTTGGGGTCTCTCCAGTTGCTGCAGGTGTCAGGTAAGGTACATCCCAAAAGGGGCATTGTATTCAATTATGGGCCTGATGAGTGGCGAGTAGAGGGGCACAATGACCTCTCTTGATCTAGATGCGAACCCTTTCGTGATAAGGTGGGCTATATAGAAGGTCTTTCTAACCACTTTGGCAACGTGATTATCAAAGGAGAGATTACTATCTACGTTGGTCCCCAAATCTCTAATTACTTCTTCCGTACTTAATGGATTACCACCTATGTGGTAATTTGTGGGCACCTTGTTTTTCCCAAAGGGGATGACTATGCACTTTTTAGCATTTAGCTTGAGGCCGTGGCTCTGGCACTAAGCATCCATCTCAGTGAGACCCTTTTGGAGGATGCTTGTCTCAGCTGGAGATTCGATTATGGCCCCCAGTTTGCAGTTATCTGCGAACTTTGTCAGCCATAATCCCCCTGTGTTAGCCTGAACCTCAGAGAAGTATATACCGAACAAGAGAGGTCCCAGAACTGTGCCCTGTGGGACACCACTTGTAACTGGTTTGGATTCAGACATGGCACCTGTGATTCTGACTATGTGGGTTCTATCTCTGAGCCAGTTTGCAACCCATCTTGTGATATAGGGGTTGATATTTAAGCTGGTAAGCTTATTTATGATTCCTGAGTGGGGTATTGTGTCGAAGGTTTTTGTGAGGTCCAGGTAGGCTGTGTGGACTATCTTGCCCTCTTCTATGGCTTTGGTAACTGTTTCAAAGAAATCATCTAGGTTTAAGAGGCAAGATCTGCCCTTAACAAAGCTGAATTGGGTAGGGTCCAGTGTCTTGAGGCTCCCAATGTCTTTGTTTATGAGTTCCATGATAATATGCTCCATAGCTTTATAGACCAGACTAGTCAGGCTTATGGGGCGATAGTTTCCGGGGTCCGTTGTGGCACCACCTTTGTGGAGTGGGACCACTGTAGCTGTACGCCATTCTTTGGGTACATATCCTATAGTAAGGCTAAGTTTGAACAGTGACTTAATGTGAGGGTTCAGTTCTTCTTGGAGCTCGTGTAAGACACAGCCTGGGACACCGTCCGGTCCCATAGATGCTGTGTTTTTTGCTTTGGAGAGGGCAGCTTTCACCTGTGCATCTGTGATGTCAGGGAGGTTACATTCAGTTGGGATAGGCATTTGCTGCTTTGGGGGGGAAGGGGAGGGGAGTTTGCGCTGAATCTGTCTGCCAGGATGTTGGCTATGTCTGTAGGTTCGGTATATTTTGTACCGTTATGCAACAATTCAGAGCATATCTGGGAGTTTCCGCCCACGTTCCTGACATAACTAAAGAAGGCCTTGTGATTATCTTTAGTGTCTAGGGCAATTTTGCTTTTGAAACTGGCCTTTGATGATTTTATGAGGGGTCGAAGTTTCTTGCTAATACTGATCAGAGATGCCGTCCCTTTTTGGGATTTTGCTCTGTCATGTAGTAGCTTCCTCCTTCTGTTGTATAGTTTATTTATGGCCGGGGTCCACCAGACTGGTCTCCTGTTTTTGGAGGAGTGAGTCTTGGTTTTATTTGGGATAGCATGATCCATGCATTCCTGCAGGTGCTCATAGAATGCATTTGTAAAGGATTCTGCGGATTGGGCTGTATTATCCTCTGGCCCAGGGCTTTAAAGGATTCCACCTCAGTCTTGAGAAGTGCAAAACTGGCTTTTGAGAAATTCTTTACAGTGATTTCCTTGGCTGGGGGTGGGGACGGGATATGGATGTCCAGGGAAATTTGTTTATGGTCTGATCTTACCAATGAGGGGTTTACCTCTGGTGTGGAACATAGAGTCCCCGTGTTGGTGATGACCAGGTCCAATATGTTGTTCCCTCTTGTGGGAGTGGTGACTAGTTGTTCCATTGCGTTAGAGTTTATAAATTCAAGGAACCATTGGGCGAGGGTGTTTGGGCTTGAGTAGTTTTCCCAGTCAATGTTTGGGTAGTTGAAGTCACCCAATAACATAGTGTTTGGAGAGACCTTCATATTTTCCAGTGTTCTCAGGAATGCCAAGTGAGGTTCCTGTAATAGGGAGGGTGTTCTGTAGCAGGCTACAAACTGAAAGGCAGTTTTGCCTGCTGTTAGTTGCACATGGATGGTTTCCGATGCTTTGTGCAGTGCCACTAACCTGGAGGTGTAGGTATCTTTGATGAATATAGATACTCCCCCTCCTTTTGTGCTTCGGTCTGAGTTTTGGGGCCGAAACGCATGGTATGAGTTATAACCAGGTAGTGCTGGTGCTCTCAGGAGCCTTGAACCAGGTTTCTGTTAGTGCACAGACATCGATTTTCTCCATACTGAGGAGAGCCTTGAGTGTGTGCATCTTGAGGTTTAGACTTCTGGCATTGAGTAGCATTACCTTTAGTTTTTTTATCCTTGGGTTGTCTATGGAGGTGGGTTTGTCCTTTGAGCCTTGCCTAAAAAAGGCACTATGGGTGTGGCAAGAGCCTTGGCCAGTATACGAAAGCCTAAGGGTGACAGGTGCAAGCCGTCCCTAGTGAAGCAACGTGGCTTGTCGAGCATGTCATCCCAAGCTGACAGACACTAGATCCCCTTTGAATGACACCAGTACTTTAGCCAATTGTTGAAACTGATTATTTTGTCTTTATACTGTGGCATCATTCTTGGTGAGGGCAAGATGCTACTCAAGGTCAGGGTCATACCACCCTGGGCTACATCGTCAGAGAGCTCCTCTATGTCTCTTTTCATGTAGTCCAGGGAGGTACGTCTCAGGTCATTCACACCAGCATGGACAACGATGGAGTCATACTTGTACTTGCTTTGGAGTGACCTGAGTGCTTGCATTATGTGGTGGATCCTGGCACCTGACAGGCAGCTTACAGTGACCTTCTCCTTGTTCAGTCTGGTGAGCAGGACGTCAGTGTGCCAGACAATAGAGTCCCCTATAACAAGTGTATTTGGTGTGTTGTTTGGCCTTAACGGCTGTAACTGTGAGGCACACTGATTTTGTGAGATATGTGATTCATGAGTATTGTTGAGGGGTGGCTGTTGCTTGGATATCTGCTTAGGAGGTCTTTGCTGTTTAGGCAGATTTGTATTTAGAGCCTCTGAGTATGTTTTTGTGTGTTTATGTGTTGGGTATGCAGATGCAATAGGTCTGTGTGAGACTGGATTTGTGGTGTGGGTGGTTACCTTTTCCTCCTGACTGACTGTGGCAGTCTTGGGTTGAGAGAGCTCTGCCTCCAGTTTGGCTGTGTAACTACATCTCTCACATGTATTAGAGTTTGTTGGAAGGAGGAGAGGGTTGTCTGTGTACATAAGGCAATTGTAACATTGCCTCAAAATTCCCAGATTCACCAGCTGGACTGGAGAGTAACCTTGAAACTGACCCTTGGACATACCAGATTAGTATAGGGAACTGTTTTTTTACTGATCAGATTAGGGAAAGGAAATGATTTTTCACTTGATCAGGAAGGACCAATCGGGAGCCTAATACTTATGAGAAGTCAAGGAGGGTGTAGTGCTTTAGTTAGTTAGTGTTTCCTTATAAGAGCTGAGCAAGTGCAGGGCTTTAGAAAGAGAATAGAGTGATTACTTTGAGAGTTTGAACAGTTCTAAGGGAAAAAGTGAAGAGCAGACTTTCTGGAGCCTGGAATTGTTTAAACCTGCTTAGGCAGTGCTGCCCGACGCTGCTCAGCGTGCAAAACTACACAAAAAGAGAGTTGTAGGGTTTTAAGAGAGAGATCAAGGAGTTTAGAATTGACCCAAAATGGCCAATAAAACTACAGCTTCTAGGTAGTAACCACTCCTCCAGGGACAGCAGGCTGTTCAGTGTTAACCACTCCCACTGGTGAACACAGAGACTTCCCTTTAGCCCAAGCAAGCACTGGCCTTCTAGAAACTTCCAAACAGTTCAGAACAGCAAATCTGTAACTGAACTTTCTTAACTTTCAGAAAGTAGGAAAAAAGCAAGATTTTTTGTTTTTTTCTTTTTGTTGTAGTTTAAAGGTAGCAGAGATACATAAGCAGCAAAATAATTACAACAGTGCAATAAATGAACCCACACTTGAGTGCTAGGCCAAAATCAGGTAAAATGCAGTTTTTAGAGAAAAAAACGATTTTAAATTAAGTGCAACACAGGAAATGCAGTGAACAGGCTCTAGATGTGTTCCAAGTACTGTTACTGCTACAGATATAAACTTTAGCAAGCCAGAAAATGACAAAAAGTAGGCGGCAAAGCAGTAAAACTTAACAAAAAATCAGAAAAAAATACTTAAAATCACAAAAGTGGCTCCTTTTCTTCTCTCAGCATTTTCTACCCTTGGTAGGTGCTTCAGCAACAACTAGCAAGCCTGAAAAGATGCCAAAAACCATGAGGCAGCCGTGTTTTAAGAGAGACAGATCAAGGAGTTTAGAATTGACCCAAAATGGCCAATAAAACTACAGCTTCTAGGTAGTAACCACTCCTCCAGGGACAGCAGGCTGTTCAGTGTTAACCACACCCACTGGTGAACACAGAGACTTCCCTTTAGCCCAAGCAAGCACTGGCCTTCTAGAAACTTCCAAACAGTTCAGAACAGCAAATCTGTAACTGAACTTTCTTAACTTTCAGAAAGTAGGAAAAAAGCAAGCTTTTTTTTGTTTTTTCTTTTTGTTGTAGTTTAAAGGTAGCAGAGATACATAAGCAGCAAAATAATCACAACAGTGCAATAAATGAACCCACACTTGAGTGCTAGGCCAAAATCAGGTAAAATGCAATTTTTAGAGAAAAAAACAATTTTAAATTAAGTGCAACACAGGAAATGCAGTGAACAGGCTCTAGATATGTTCCAAGTACTGTTACTGTTACAGATATAAACTTTAGCAAGCCAGAAAATGACAAAAAGTAGGCGGCAAAGCAATAAAACTTAACAAAAAATCAGAAGAAAATACTTAAAATCACAAAAGTGGCTCCTTTTCTTCTCTCAGCATTTTCTCCCCTTGGTAGGTGCTTCAGCAACAACTAGCAAGCCTGAAAAGATGCCAAAAACCATGAGGCAGCCGTGTTTTAAGAGAGACAGATCAAGGAGTTTAGAATTGACCCAAAATGGCCAATAAAACTACAGCTTCTAGGTAGTAACCACTCCTCCAGGGACAGCAGGCTGTTCAGTGTTAACCACTCCCACTGGTGAACACAGAGACTTCCCTTTAGCCCAAGCAAGCACTGGCCTTCTAGAAACTTCCAAACAGTTCAGAACAGCAAATCTGTAACTGAACTTTCTTAACTTTCAGAAAGTGTGAAAAAAGCAAGATTTTTTTTTTTTCTTTTTGTTGTAGTTTAAAGGTAGCAGAGATACACAAGCAGCAAAATAATCACAACATTAATTAAGAATAAATGACCCCACATTTCAGTGCTGGGCCAAAATCAGGTAAAATGCAGTTTTTAGAGAAAAAAACGATTTTAAATTAAGTGCAACACAGGAAATGCAGTGAACAGGCTCTAGATATGTTCCAAGTACTGTTACTGTTACAGATATAAACTTTAGCAAGCCAGAAAATGCCAAAAAGTAGGCGGCAAAGCAGTAAAACTTAACAACAAATCAGAAGAAAATACTTAAAATCACAAAAGTGGATCCTTTTCTTCTCTCAGCGTTTTCTCCCCTTGGTAGGTGCTTCAGCAACAACTAGCAAGCCTGAAAAGACGCCAAAACCATGAGGTAGCCGGGTTTTAAGAGAGACAGATCAAGGAGTTTAGAATTGACCCAAAATGGCCAATAAAACTACAGCTTCTAGGTAGTAACCACTCCTCCAGGGGACAAGCAGGCTGTTCAGTGTTAACCACTCCCACTGGTGAACACAGAGACTTCCCTTTAGCCCAAGCAAGCACTGGCCTTCTAGAAACTTCCAAACAGATCAGAACAGCAAATCTGTAACTGAACTTTCTTAACTTTCAGAAAGTGGGAAAAAAGCAAGATTTTTTTTTTCTTTTTGTTGTAGTTTAAATGTAGCAGAGATACACAAGCAGCAAAATAATCACAACAGTGGAATAAATGATCCCACACTTGAGTGCTAGGCCAAAATCAGGTAAAATGCAGTTTTTAGAGAAAAAAACGATTTTAAATTAAGTGCAACACAGGAAATGCAGTGAACAGGCTCTAGATGTGTTCCAAGTACTGTTACTGTTACAGATATAAACTTTAGCAAGCCAGAAAATGACAAAAAGTAGGCGGCAAAGCAGTAAAACTTAACCAAAAATCAGAAGAAAATACTTAAAATCACAAAAGTGGCTCCTTTTCTTCTCTCAGCATTTTCTCCCCTTGGTAGGTGCTTCAGCAACAACTAGCAAGCCTGAAAAGATGCCAAAAACCATTCAGCAGCCGTGTTTTAAGAGAGACAGATCAAGGAGTTTAAAATTGACCCAAAATGGCCAATAAAACTACAGCTTCTAGGTAGTAACCACTCCTCCAGGGACAGCAGGCTGTTCAGTGTTAACCACTCCCACTGGTGAACACAGAGACTTCCCTTTAGCCCAAGCAAGCACTGGCCTTCTAGAAACTTCCAAACAGTTCAGAACAGCAAATCTGTAACTGAACTTTCTTAACTTTCAGAAAGTGTGAAAAAAGCAAGATTTTTTTTTTTTCTTTTTGTTGTAGTTTAAAGGTAGCAGAGATACACAAGCAGCAAAATAATCACAACATTAATTAAGAATAAATGACCCCACATTTCAGTGCTGGGCCAAAATCAGGTAAAATGCAGTTTTTAGAGAAAAAAACGATTTTAAATTAAGTGCAACACAGGAAATGCAGTGAACAGGCTCTAGATATGTTCCAAGTACTGTTACTGTTACAGATATAAACTTTAGCAAGCCAGAAAATGCCAAAAAGTAGGCGGCAAAGCAGTAAAACTTAACAACAAATCAGAAGAAAATACTTAAAATCACAAAAGTGGCTCCTTTTCTTCTCTCAGCGTTTTCTCCCCTTGGTAGGTGCTTCAGCCACAACAAGTAAGACTGAAAAAATGCCAAAACCATGAGGTAGCCGGGTTTTAAGAGAGACAGATCAAGGAGTTTAGAATTGACCCAAAATGGCCAATACAACTACAGCTTCTAGGTAGTAACCACTCCTCCAGGGACAGCAGGCTGTTCAGTGTTAACCACTCCCACTGGTGAACACAGAGACTTCCCTTTAGCCCAAGCAAGCACTGGCCTTCTAGAAACTTCCAAACAGATCAGAACAGCAAATCTGTAACTGAACTTTCTTAACTTTCAGAAAGTGGGAAAAAAGCAAGATTTTTTTTTTTCTTTTTGTTGTAGTTTAAATGTAGCAGAGATACACAAGCAGCAAAATAATCACAACAGTGGAATAAATGATCCCACACTTGAGTGCTAGGCCAAAATCAGGTAAAATGCAGTTTTTAGAGAAAAAAACGATTTTAAATTAAGTGCAACACAGGAAATGCAGTGAACAGGCTCTAGATGTGTTCCAAGTACTGTTACTGTTACAGATATAAACTTTAGCAAGCCAGAAAATGCCAAAAAATAGGTGGCAATGCAGTAAAACTTAACAAAGATCAGAAGAAAAAACTTAAAATCACAAAAGTGGCTCCTTTTCTTCTCTCAGCATTTTCTCCCCTTGGTAGGTGCTTCAGCAACAACTAGCAAGCCTGAAAAGATGCCAAAAACCATTCAGCAGCCGTGTTTTAAGAGAGACAGATCAAGGAGTTTAGAATTGACCCAAAATGGCCAATAAAACTACAGCTTCTATGTAGTAACCACTCCTCCAGGGACAGGCAGGCTGTTCAGTGTTAACCACTCCCACTGGTGAACACAGAGACTTCCCTTTAGCCCAAGCAAGCACTGGCCTAATAGAAACTTCCAAACAGTTCAGAACAGCAAATCTGTAACTGAACTTTCTTAACTTTCAGAAAGTAGGAAAAAGCAAGATTTTTTTTGTTGTTTTTTCTTTTTGTTGTAATTTAAAGGTAGCAGAGATACATAAGCAGCAAAATAATCACAGCAGTGGAATAAATGCCCCCACACTTGAGTGCTAGGTGAAAATCAGGTAAAATGCAGTTTTTAGAGAAAAAAACAATTTTAAATTAAGTGCACCACAAGAAAATGCAGTCAACAGACTCTAGATGTGTTCCAAGTACTGTTACTGTTACAGATATAAACTTTAGCAAGCCAGAAAATGCCAAAAAGTAGACGGCAAAGCAACAAAACTTAACAAAAAATCAGAAGAAAATACTTAAAATCACAAAAGTGGCTCCTTTTCTTCTCTCAGCATTTTCTCCCCTTGGTAGGTGCTTCAGCCACAACTAGTAAGCCTGAAAAGATGCCAAAACCATGAGGCAGCCGGGTTTTAAGAGAGACAGATCAAGGAGTTTAGAATTGACCCAAAATGGCCAATAAAACTACAGCTTCTAGGTAGTAACCACTCCTCCAGGGACAGCAGGCTGTTCAGTGTTAACCACTCCCACTGGTGAACACAGAGACTTCCCTTTAGCTCAAGCAAGCACTGGCCTTCTAGAAACTTCCAAACAGTTCAGAACAGCAAATCTGTAACTGAACTTTCTTAACTTTCAGAAATTGGGAAAAAAGCAAGATTTTTTGTGTTTTTTTCTTTTTTTTTTTTTGTAGTTTAAAGGTAGCAGAGATACATAAGTAGCAAAATAATCACAACAGTGCAATAAATGACCCCACACTTGAGTGCTAGGCCAAAATCAGGTAAAATGCAGTTTTTAGAGAAAAAAACGATTTTAAATGAAGTGCAACACAGGAAATGCAGTGAACAGGCTCTAGATGTGTTCCAAATACTGTTACTGTTACAGATATAAACTTTAGCAAGCCAGAAAATGACAAAAAGTAGGCGGCAAAGCAGTAAAACTTAACAAAAAATCAGAAGAAAATACTTAAAATCACAAAAGTGGCTCCTTTTCTTCTCTCAGCATTTTCTCCCCTTGGTAGGTGCTTCAGCCACAACTAGTAAGCCTGAAAAGATGCCAAAACCACGAGGCAGCCGGGTTTTAAGAGAGACAGATCAAGGAGTTTAGAATTGACCCAAAATGGCCAATAAAACTACAGCTTCTAGGTAGTAACCACTCCTCCAGGGACAGGTAGGCTGTTCAGTATTAACCACTCCCAGTGGTAAATACAGAGACTTCCCTTTAGCCCAAGCAAGCACTGGCCTTCTAGAAACTTCCAAACAGTTCAGAACAGCAAATCTGTAACTGAACTTTCTTAACTTTCAGAAAGTGGGAAAAAAGCAAGATTGTTTTTTTTTCTTTTTGTTGTAGTTTAAAGGTAGCAGAGATACACAAGCAGCAAAATAATCACAACAGTGCAATAAATGACCCCACACTTGAGTGCTAGGCCAAAATCAGGTAAAATGCAGTTTTTAGAGAAAAAAACGATTTTAAATTAAGTGCCACAGAGAAAATGCAGTAAACCGGCTCTAGATGTGTTCCAAGTACTGTTACTGTTACAGATTTAAACTTTAGCAAGCCAGAAAATGCCAAAAAGTAGGCGGCAAAGCAGTAAAACTTAACAAAAAATCAGAAGAAAATACTTACAAAAGTGGCCCCTTTTCTTCTCTCAGCATTTTCTCCCCTTGGTAGGTGCTTCAGCAACAACTAGCAAGCCTGAAAAGACTGTGGCAATGTTCTAAGGTTAAGCAATTAAAAACTTCAGTGTATGGTACTCATCAGATAAGACATTTGATTGTTTTAACTGAACATTAAAACCCATGCTGAGAAAAAGTAATGTAGCTAGGGTGGGGTGAGAGGGTCAATTGCCTCAGGTGCAAAGTGTTGGGTGACATGATCAGCTGATAATTTTTTAATGTAATACAGGCTTTTTAAAGCCAGTATTGCATTTGCAGTCAGTGATGTACATTATCACAAGCAGTTTGCTGCAGTTTAAAAGTAAAAAAAAAATTATTATTTTTTCTGTCTCAAACCTGAGAACTGTAGCATCTGTGCAGGCAGAGTATAAACTGTAGGAGGCAGTCCCCTATTTTGTGAGTATTTCCTTAAGTATCTCTGCCCTGGAGAAATAAGGAAGCAGTTTGTAAGGGAGAATATTTTGTTTTGGTAAACTAATATGAGTGCCCTTAGTGTTCTGTGGAGGCAGGGTAAAAACCGCAGGAACTGTTTGCTACATTTATACCAAACAATTTGCTACAGTTTAACATGAAAAATTTGTTTTTAACTACAACTTGAGTGCCATAGTACTCTATGCAGGCAGGGTATAAACTGTAGCAAATGTTTGCTACAGTTTAAAAATAATTATTTTTTAAACTAAAACATGAGCACTGTAGCGCTCCATGCATGCAGGGTATAAACTGTAGTAACTGCTTACTACATTTGTAGTAAATAGTTTGACACAGTTTAAAAGATGAAAATACTCTTTTTTAATATAATATGTTGAATGAGGGTTGGGGACAGGGCACAGAAATGGGAACTGAATAGCTGGGGGGGGGGGGTTGGTGTCTGTAGTTGTAGGAACATCTGTTTTATTTATTTATTTATTTATTTTCTCTTCAATGGAAGAGCTGAGGGGTCATAGATCTGACTGTAATAAGACAGTGGCTTAAAGTGTATTTTTTTCTCATTACTTGAAGAGCTGAGGGGAAGGGTGCTTGTTCATAGTATTATTTCAGGATGCTGGTTGTACCAGCTATGTTTCTGCTGGGAAAAGTAATTGAGGAAGATGGTAAAACCTGGGACCAGTTAATTCCAAACTTTCCTTTTGTCATTAGATAAGTAGTATAAGCCTCAAAAGTGCTCAGTCCTTTTCTGAGTTATTATATGGCAGATACCCTCATGGACTGTTAGATATTGCCAGATAAACTTAGGAAGATGATTAAACACAATCTAAATGTGCCATGGAACACTATACCAGCTTGCAATGTAAAGTAAAAGTGGTACTGCCCATCTTAGGAGATCACATGGAAAGAGCCCAGCCCACACAATAAGGGGTGTATAACAAAAATACCAGGGACATGAAATTTGATGATGGAAACCAAGTCAAGGGCCATGGAATTCAAAGCTAGAGACCATTTGCTAGTTTTGACTCCATCCACAGAAAAGCATTTTGGCTAAATGTGAAGGTCCATTTCAAAGAGTACAAAACAAGGGTTAATTGCAAGTCCTCACATGCTATTAGCTTACACAATAATTGCTCAAAAAGGCAAGTACTCTAATTACTGCTAGCTCAATCTTACTTAATTAATAAGCCCTTCCGACACCCGATTCAATTAAAATGTATAGCACTACCAAAGCCCTGACTCAGCCCTAAAACTCCCAACCAGTTCCTAACCAGATTTGTTGCATAACCCTAAAACTCCACCCCCTCCATAAAATTAAATTCCCCAATTACTTCCTATCCCTAAACTCCCTTCTAGCTCCCTAAAGCTAAAACTCCCTTCTCTTTTTTTAACCCTAAAACTAATCTCCAATATCCCAAGCATCTCAAAACTGTTTTTGGAAATACTGTGTTGCACAACAATGACTTACAATTTACATCAGCATCATTGGTATGAAATATGTGACAAAATATTGTACAGTAATCATAATTTTATGCCCATCGCCAAAATCATTTTACTCAGAAATGTCATTTTTTGCAAAGAATTATGGCTGAGGTTCTATTGAGCATTTTAGTAGTTGTAAACTGTCACAGGAATGTGTCTTACACTTAATATAGATCACACATAACCTGATATCTGTATATTTACAATGAGCTACCTCTGACGAAGTGTCAACCACATCTATATCAGTAACAGTGGGCCTGCTGAAAACTAGAACATTAATATTATGTTTAAAACTTTCAGTAACCAAATATGAATGCAAATTTGCTCCTTAATGCTGGAGTTAACATTAACTACAGCTTCTGTCTTACCCAGCCTTTATCTCAACTGTATCCCTTTTCATTATCCATAGCTATAACAGTAAATCTAACTCACACTATAACCCTTAATTTTAGTGCTAAGTTTAGGACCTACTGCAATCTTAGTTATAATCTTTACCTTACTTTTATCTTTAAACTTAGAATGAACTGTAAAGCTAGGCCCATTCCTAACCCTAACCCTGTCTCCAATATACAAACAAAGAAAAAACAAATCAGAAAGCTAAGTTTGTCTGCACTTCTTTCTCTAGCCCTAATCCTAACTTTAACCCTCCTTGTAATGCTAGTGGTTAACAATAATCCACAATTCTGATTCTAACCATAGAAACTGCTAAAATTATTAGCTGTGGTAACATTCATTACAATATTAATGCTAATCATTTTATGTAGAAATATAAAGTTAGAAAAACAAGTTCAATGTAACATTCTTTTCACTGAAGCTCATTATTCATAATTCATAGTGCATCTTTAAATCTGAGTTTAAGAGAGCTTCAGAGTTCCCTGTAGTATTAGGATATATAAAGCTGCTTCTGCTTACTGTGCTCTGCAGCTCACATACTCAGGACTTTGAAATGTGAGTAGCACCACAGTGCCCAGAGTTTTCCCCATTGTTTGCATTCTGCATCTCTCGCATATGCATCCTGATACAACAGCGGGGAACACAAAGCTCTTTAAGCTGCTTAAATTAAGCAGCTGAAGTACTCAGAACTACAAAATGGCAACAACAACAACAGTGAGCAGAAGGAGGCAGAAAGTTGCCACACTGACTTTGTTACAAGGACTGAAAAAAGCAAATAGAAATGTTCTGCTTCTTTGTTCTTGCCATCCATTCAGGACTTGATCAGACACTGGTACAGCTGCACCATAGTTTCTGCTGAATTTGTGTATTACAATAAATTTATAATAATAGGAGAAAGCTGAATATAAATGTGAGCATAAGATGCAGCATGGAAAACGTGCAATGGTACAATTTTATTGAGAACTATAATTGTATCTATATATATATATATATATATATATATATATATATATATATATATATATATATATGGAGCTATATATATCTATAGCTACATATATATATATATATATATATATATATATATATATATATATATATATCTATTTATGTATACATATATATATATATATATATATATATATATATATGGTTTACTATCAAAATGTTGAGGTGACTTACCTCGACCATTCTCATCTCGGCCCGGAACAATGAAAAAGAACTACAAAGATTGCTTAGAATGTCGATTCCGTCAAAGGAAAGAATCGACATTTGACCAGTCACCATCCTGAAAAAAAAATCCACTAAGAGGGCGGACAATATCCTACTGTTTTGCAGAGGGGCAAGTGCCCCTGCACCCTCCACACCCTCCTGCTACTTATATATTCTAACTTCAAGATCACACTAAAGTGATGAAAAGGGTAATTTTCCTGATCCCCACTATAGTACGATGCCCTTCAAAACACTGATGCTCCAAACTGCGAACACAATCTCCGTAACAATATTTCACAGTTGACAGGAATTGTGTTCACAGTTTTGTTTCTCTGCCGCTCTGTGTTTGTCCTTCTAACTGTCAAGGTAAGCCACCTCGACATTTTGATTGTAAGTATATATATATATATATATATATATATATATATATATATATATATATATTTATATACACACACACACACAAAACCACACACACATACACACACACACACACACACACACACACACACACACACACACACACACACACACACACACACACACACACACACAAGTATTTATTGCAACCTTTCCTTAAATTACTTTTTTATGATTCTAACAACATATTGTTGAAACAATAAATAAACAAACTTTCCCCAGGATTTAATAAAATCTGTGTGGGCAACATGTACAGCCTACATGGAATGTATCCATATACAAGGCCATGGTCCCCCTTGGTAGTGCACCATGCAAATTAATGATGACATGCTGCTGAGGGAGAGCATAGGAACAGGGATATTGAATCCACATAGGGAGAAGTGTAGAGGCTACCCGTGGTTGTGGATGCCTGGTCAGATGTTATGTACAAGGTGAGGCTCCATGTAATGCTGTGAATTGTTTTAAATTTGTAATATTTCATTTTCATGATTTTTTTTCTCTCTGTATGTTTGCACACTGTGGTATGGAGCACAGCAATACCAAGCTGTGCTCACATATAGACAGCTGACACCCGATACACATCTAAAAATAGAAACCGAACATAGTTAATTATCATAATTACATATTCTTTTTTTTTAATTGCCATTTGCATGGTGTGGTGGTAAGCGCCTCAAAGCCTAGAGGCATACATACATAGCTGACAGCTGCCGGATATCTGAAAATAGAAACCAGATGTAATTAATTATTTATTTCTGGGTATGTTTAAGTGTGTTTGTGTGGTGTGGCATGGCACAATGCTCAGTAATGCTATCAGGTAGCCCAGTAGTATATGTGAAGGCATACTAGTTTTCATAATATCCAAGTAGATAAATGGGTAGAGTTACAGCCTAATGCTTTGTAGGTCCTAGGTTTGAGTATGTAGCAGTCATAAGATGTCTTTAATTTAATTTAGTATATATGTTTAATTTTAAAAACAAATTTGTGAAATATGGAACTGCTGCCCTGTGCTTAGCACTGCTTAAACATGCTAATGGCTACTACTGTTTGCACGGTGCTAAGCTTCGCTAAAACCTCGGTTGTGTGAGTTTTCATGCTGCTTAGTTATGCTTAGCTTGTTTGTGTGCTGCTAAGCGACATGACTCTTTTTTGAATGTTACTCAGTGACATGTAAGAGTGGGAAAAGAGTCTATATTAAGTGCAATACGTGGGAATTCTGCACCATTCTTTGGAGTCTGCATATCTTCTGATATGCCAAGCACTGCTGGAATTGGTGCACACTTTCAGGCACACAGATGGGGTGTGCAGAAATCTAGGGTCTTTGTTGGGCTCCTGGTAAAGAATTATGAACCCAGGCTGATGCAGGGCAGTTTCCAGGGTTCAGAATGGAAGGTGGAGGCCTGCGACTAGTTGGACAGTGAACTTACCAGTCCTACTTGTATCCCCTGCACTGGTGAGCAGTGTTGTCACCATTATGATGACCTGAAGAAGACAAAGAGGAGAACCGTGGACACCTGGGTCCAAGAGGCAAGAGCTGGACATGTACCACAAATATGGAAGTATGTTCTCCACTGTTTTATCAAAATGCAAGCTGAATGTCTGCAGACCTGGTATGCATAATGGTGTGCTTCTCTCCCAACAGCTGCAGCTGAGAGGACTTGCAATGTTGAGTCCCATGCTGGGCACCTGGCCAGGTTGCACCATGAGTGTGGTAAGTATGGATTTATTATGCTAACTGTAGTGCAATAAGCAAGAAAGAGTAAAGCATTTACTGCAATAAAGTATACACAATACAAATCGTAATGCAATAAATGGGAAAGTAGAACTGCAGTGCAATAAATGGGCAATTAGAGCTGTAGTGCAATAAATGAACAATAACTGTATTGCAACAAACAATACACAACACCAATAACAGCAAGCAAATTGGTGTGCAGCAGGATTGTTTTGTCATAAAAATTGCAGAAGAGCTGTATGCATTGCTCATCTAGGGTTTGGTGCAGTCAAGTGTAACACTATCTCCAGGCCACTATCAGTCACATAATCCTCTCTGTTCCTCCTACTCCAGATAATAAAGGTATATAGGTGAGGTAGCCCACTCTATGGGCAGATATTTTGTGTGGACTTCACAGACATTTATCCTCAATATCAATAGAGTGTTAAGCAGCATTGTTGATTCCTAAAGAAATCTATCTTAATGAATGCAGTATGGCTGTTTTCCATGCATGTGCGTTCTACTGTCACTGCTGTAAAGTATAATGCTGTAATAGTTATAGAATACAAAACAAATGCCCTGTAACATGCATTGCTGAATTCATAGTATGGTCCAAGGTTGTCTCCAGACCAATATCAGTCACATAATGCTCTCATTTTCTTCCACTGCAGGAACAAAAGGTATATGTTTGAGGTAGCCCATGTTATGAGCAGATACTGTGTTTAGATTTCACAGATACTTATCAGCAATACCAATAAAGTGTTATGCAGCATTGTTGATTCCTAAATAAATCTGTCTAACTATTTCTAGTACGGCTGTATTCCTTGCATGTCTGTACTAAGTTGCTGAGTCAATTGTTACATTATTTTCAGATGCTCCCTGCAGTCACAGCTATTGGGTTCTATTCCCATGTTTGCCAACTAAGGCATTATGGCTGTCTAGTTTATGCACTGTACACAAACATGCCTCTCAAGTGTCACAATTTCTCATAATGTAATTAAAACTGCCTAATCTGACTGTCACAGGGTTACCAGAAAAATGATTACCTGGAATGCAATGTATTACCAAATCCACTTACAGAACACCTTGGTAGTTATATAAGTTCACATTATTTGAAACTGTTCTGTGGAATTGTGTACCTGCATTTGTTATTGCTTGGTCCATACTGACCCATGCTAACAACTTGAGAAGTATGTACGTACTACATCAGCTATAGGAAAATCATAGTTACTGTATTCAAAACTGACACTACACACCTGTAGAATATTTATTATCAGTGTTTTCAGGGATATAGTCTGCACTGTCAGTAATGGAATATTTCTCTCTCTCTCCCCACCCCTTATCTTCATTTATTTATTATTGTTATTTATTATTATGATTTAATATCAGCATATTTTGTTAAACTAACTATATTTTGGTAAAATGTGATTTATTATTGTTATGTTTTATTATGAGTTAATATTAGCATATTTTGTTAAACTGTTTTGTTGGCCTTATGGTTTAAATTTTACTGACATGCTGTTAACATACTGACTGTTATGTTATTAAATGTTATGTTACACATAATATACATTAATATGTATTTGGATTAAAAAATCTGATGTTCCTTTCTGTTAATACTAACAGTGGTTTGGTTATTACTAACCTTAACTTGTTGCTATACCTCATTTACTGCAGCATGTCAAGGTAAGCTGGTTCCAGCTGATCTGCCTACCTTGCCTCCTCCAGCCATGACACCAGGTCCCTGCACGTCTGGAACTCAGAGCAGTGGCACCTCCTCTGTTGCCCCTGCACTTCCTGTGGCATTGGGTAGCACTGCCCCATGGGACGTAGACAAGCCCCCCCCAGAAGTGGTGCTGGAGGGGGAGTTGTCACCTGGTGTGGGCTACTGGTTTTGGTGGGCAGGATAGTCTACCATGGTTTTGACCACTGCCTGTGTGGGATTGAGGACATGCTGGCCAACCTGGTGGGTCAGACTTGCCTGGTGCCCAGCCTCCACCACTACCACCAGTGGGACAGTGATGGAGCAGTGCTGACAGTCCCATAGGTGGGGATGTGAGCCACACTTCTGCCTTGCGGAGGCACATGGGAATTAGATTCCACAACATCCTCCCTATCCAAGGTGTTTATCCCCCCATGTGTCATACACCACCTCTGTCTGCTGTCTCATCTGTCTTGTCTGTCTGCAAATGCATCCTCACCTACCCAACTTACCTCCCCCATGCATACCTATGTACCTTCCCCAACATTCCACTCTCAACTTAAAAAAAAAAAAATGGGCATCTATCCCTGTCCCAAAAAAAAACAAAACAAAAAAATCATTCCATACATAGCTATCCATTTCACACACGTGTCCACTGGACATATGTAATTAGGTCCAATTCGCTTGACAAAGCAGTTATGTTGTCCTCACCTCTCTCACTCTCTCTCTCTCTCTCTCTGGGGGTGAGAGTTCAAAGTCATGTACAAATTCTGTCAAAGTGCACAGTTGTTGCTGTACAAGAAATGGATAGCTATGGTTCTTTCCTACACTCTTAATGCACATCCCTACCTATATTTCACTATCTTTCCCCCTGCTTGCATCCCATTTGACCACTTTCCTTTCTCCCCATTTTTCTTTGCTTTATATTTTTTAGCGAGACGCTGAGTGACACGTCGCATTTCACAGCTTCGCTAAGCTCACATAAATAAAGCTCTATTGACTATATGTGTTTTAAAAATTTTAATACACAGTTACAAAATAAACACGTGTCCCATATTTCGAACCCAAGACCATCGCATCTGCAGACCACTGCATTAACCTGCCACACCACACAACTCTTACTTAAAACAGGTGGTTTAAACAAAACATAGTAATTGCCAGTTACAGTCATTAAGCGTGTTTCAGCGAGCTGCACACCATGCTGCATTGCGCAAACTTGCTTAAAAAGTAACGGAAAAAATGGGAGTGTACCCTGGACTCTGGTGCAATAGTACAACACTAGACAGCCAAAGACATGATAACATGTAACATGGATAATGGATGTAAACAACTAAAGTTAACTTTGAACCTAACACCACTCTTAAGTATTCAAAAGTGGTACCACCTTTATCATTCTTATAAGAAAAGCGCAGTCCGGGTCTGGACTGTCTGCAAACAACTAAAGTTAACTTTGAACCTAACATCACTCTTAAGTATTCAACTGCGGTACCACCTTTATCATTCTTATAAGAAAAGTGCAGTCCGGGTCTGAACTGTCTGCAAACAACTAAAGTTAACTTTGAACCTAACGCCACTCTTAAGAATTCAACTGCGGTACCACCTTTATCATTCTTATAAGAAAAGTGCAGTCCGGGTCTGAACTGTCTGCAAACAACTAAAGTTAACTTTGAACCTAACACCACTCTTAAGTATTCAACTGCGGTACCACCTTTATCATTCTTATAAGAAAAGCGCTGTCTGGGTCTGAACTGTCTGCAAACAACTAAAGTTAACTTTGAGTATGTGTCTGCCTGTTTGAGCCAATATTCATTTTCCCCTGGAGAGCACTCTGCTTTGGCTTGTAAGCAGCCGCCCCCCCCCCCCCACACACACACTCATCTTCCACTTTCGCTCTTATTCCCTTCTGTTAGCAGATAGTATCCATAATCTGATCAATACTGTGTGTTTGTTAATTTAAACTGAGACCACAGTGGCCTACTGATACAAGGTTATCCTGTTTTTCCACCTGAAAATGGTTAAGAAATGACTTACAGTTTCAGAGCAGTCTTTGGTCAATTGTGATTGTTTCTCAAACACTAACTTGTCTTTGCTTTGGCTCATTAGCAGCAGTACAAAGAACTGCCTGCTCACACCCTTGTTCCCCCCTCCCCTTCCCTGTTTATTACCTTAAGACAATCCCAAAGTTAATAAATATTACCTGTGGCAGGCACCATTTTTAAAACTACAATCCACTCTGCTACAGGCCCCATGAGGAGCTCAGTGTCTCTCCAGTAAGTGTTTTACAACTGTAAATGCCTATTTATGTTGAATTGTGTTGGACATTTTACAACTGTATATGTTTATGTTGAATTGTGTTAGACATCTAATATGATTTATGCTTTATTATTGGAAGTTACTATGCCATGCTAGCATTTTGTTTGCACCAAGTTGTTTTTCGTATAATAGTATAGTCTATTTGCATAGCTGCTCCTTGTTCACTAATGTTATTCATGTAATTGTGTTGTGTGTAGACAGCTCATATTGGTGCCTAATAATTTCTATATAATTGTGCTGTTACTTTTGGATAGAATCACATTAGACAACCTCGACAGAGTGCTACTTGCTATATTTTTATCTGTGACTGCATAACTGTCTTGAAGTTTCTTCTAACTGATTTTTTCCAATTGGCTCAGTATCTGCATATATTAATAGTTGGTTCAAGACATTTTTCCTGCATACAGTAGCTATTTGCTCAGTTTGTTTTTTGTAATCTTTATAATATATCTTTACCATCTCAAAAGTGCTTACTCCTCTCTGTACTCTTCTTTTCCAGACCTAACACCACTCTTAAGTATCCAACTGCGGTACCACCTTTAACATTCTTATAAGAAAAGCGCAGTCCGGGTCTGAACTGTCTGCAAACAACTCAAGTTAACTTTGAGTATGTGTCGACCTGTTTGAGCCAATATTCATTTCCCCCTGGAGAGCACTCTGCTTTGGCTTGTAAGCAGCCCCCCCCCACACACACACTCATCTTCCACTTTCTCTCTTATTCCCTTCTGTTAGCAGATAGTATCCATAATCTGATCAATACTGTGTGTTTGTTAATTAAAACTGACGTAGTAGTGGCCTACTGATACAAGGTTATCCTGTTTTTCCACCTGAAAATGGTTAAGAAATGACTTACAGTTTCAGAGCAGTCCTTGGTCAATTGTGATTGTTTCTCAAACACTAACTTGTCTTTGCTTTGGCTCATTAGCAGCAGTGCAAAGAACTGCCTGCTCACACCCTTGTTCTCCCATCCCTTTTCCCTGTTTATTACCTTAAGACAATCCCAAAGTTAATAAATATTACCTGTGGCAGGCACTATTTTTTAAAACTACAATCACCCTTGTCACTATCATATGTTCATTCATCAATTAACTCTGTTACCTGATTGTTTCCAGCCCCCTCATAAGAGCAACTAACAGGGTCTCTACCCGCTTCACTCCCCACCCTGCCCCCTATTCCCTGCCGTCCCCAGTGGCCCCACCTTTATTACACTCACAAACCCCTCCCATCTTTCCAGTAGCCAACCACAGCGCTACCCCAGCACTACCTCCTCCATCTTCCCACTACTATCACACCCCCTCAACTAACATGTACAAGCATACCTTACCTATGCTCACTGCATGCACTCTCCTTGCATATCTTACATCCTACCAAAGCTCTATCATTCCTGCACTCAACCACTACCACTGTACTACTACTCACACCACCACTCATGTCTCACCCTCACTCAACTCCCCTCCCACCAACTCAAGAACCATCCCTATGCACCCCCCACATATTCTACCAACTATATTACTCAAACATAAAGCTTCCCTACAACTTAACATAGTAACCCTCCCACCATACCTATTACCCAAAGAGCACAATCATAAAGTTTCCCTTATAAACATACACATTCAAAAACTGAGGAAAATAATAACCTCATGCATATCAAAACTAGCCCTAAGTGGAGATATCCACACCAACCCTGGCCCTACCGTCTCCAACCCCAATCCTCATAATCAGACTAGAAACCACAACTTCTCCCATATTACAGACAATAGAAAGCCAAATGACTTCCTTCTACTAAGCCTAAATATTAGAAGTATATCCAACAAAGTCCATGAACTCCATGCCACCATAGACTTGTACTCCCCAGATATAGTCATCCTGACAGAAACCTGGCTAAAACCTCACATTACCAGTGAGCAAATACTCCCTACAGGTTATGGAATACTAAGAGTAGACCGGCTAAACAAGAAAGGAGGTGGTGTAGCTATAATATTTAAACAGCATCTAAACATCCAGATCTTAAAATCATCAGCTGCACAAATAGGCAATGAAGAAATAATATATACCAACCTCAAAATAAACCAAAACAAAACCATCAACATAATTGGATGCTACTTCCCACCTGACCAAAACATTCCTCCACTAGAAAACATCCTCAGCTGGTCTACCCACCATCTCCCCCAAGAAACTATCTTTTTAGGTGATTTCAATATTGACTGGCAATCCTGTTCTGGCAACCATCCAACCCATCAAGTAAACCTTCATGGCTTCACCCAACTAGTCCAGTCGCCAACCAGGATAAATAAAAACTCCAGCAAACACACTACCCTGGATTGGATACTAGTCAGTAAGAGCCCCCAGTCATATATAACAGGCTGCTTATCAGATAGCCTCAGTGATCAATCCCCAACATTCCTACTGAAAAAATACCTATACCAAGCTAAACCTGTCGTCTACGGTCAGATACGTAAAAAAATAAACTTTAACCCACTCACATTCATCTCATCCCTCAAAGAATGTAACTGGCATCCTCTAAAGTACCTCAGTCTTGATAACGCAGATGAATTTTTTAATACTACCTTCCTGAGCATCCTTAATTACCATGCCCCCATAAGGCTTGCCAGAATCAAAGCACAACCCTCCCCGTGGCTACAGAAAACCACTAAGTCAGAAATGAAAAACAGCGATAAAGACTGAGAGCACTGGCAAAAAACCAAGACCCCCTCAACTAGACAGAAATTCCTAGAACTACGCAATAGAGTCAAAAAGCTAATAAAACAGGACAAATTCCAATACTACCAGTCTGCCCTAGACTCCTCCAAACACAGCCCCAAACAATTCTGGTCCTCCATAAACTCCATCCTCCACCCAGGTAAAGTCAGTACCCCTCCTCCTAACATCCCTCACTCCTCAGAAAATATTGCTACCTCATTCAACACACACTTCACACAAACCATACTATCACTAGCTAAACAACACAACACCCCTCCCCTCCAACCCATGCCTTCAACTACTAATCTCCCCACTGCCTTCTCTTTTTCTCCCTGTACCTACCTCCAACATAAAAAAAACTCTTAACTAAATTTAATCCTACCAAATTAGCAGCAGGCAACCTCCCAAGTGAATACCTACAAATCGCAGCTGATGCTCTGGCCTACCATCCATCTTGATTAACCGATCTCTGTCAGAAAGTTATGTTCCCACACTGTGGAAAGTATCACATATAATTCCCCTTCACAAAGGCGGACCCTCCACAGAACTAACCAATTACCGCCCCATAGCTATTCTCTCTCCACTCTCCAAAATACTAGAGAGATGCATACAATCTCAGGTCTCAGACTACCTCCTTACTAACAACCTCCTTTCCAATACTCAGCATGGTTTCCGACCAAACCATAGCACCACCACTGCCTTACTCCCCTTTACTAACACTATCCTTCAGCATAAAAACAATGGCTATCTCTCCTCTGCTGATTTCCTAGACCTATCTAAAGCATTTGACATGGTCCCACACAAACAACTTATCTCTGTCCACAATAACCTATCCTTCTCACAATCAGTCACCAACTGGTTTCAGAGTTACCTGTCTGACCGCCAACAATCCGTTGCATGGCAGAATGACATATCTCCCCAACTACCTGTCTCCATAGGGGTTCCCCAAGAATCCATCCTTGGACCCCTACTCTTCTCTGTTTTCACAAATAATCTAGCCTCTGCCACCACACATGGCACACTCATACAATACGCAGATGACTCGACCATCATCTGCTCAGCCCAGTCCCTACCCAAACTGCAAAAAGTCACACAGGAAGCCTTTTCCTCTGTTGAAACTTGGTTATCTGATGCCCAATTAATACTCAACCCAAACAAAACTAAACTACTCATCTTCCAACCCACCAAACATACTCAAAACAACTCTCACTTTAACATCACAGCAAAAGACAACACCACAATATACCCAACTGAACACACCAAATTGCTAGGAGTGGAAATAGACAATAAACTAAAACTTGACATTCACATATCCATGACCATAAAAAAAGTCCACAAAAAACTTGGAGCATTATACAGAAATAAGCATCTTCTCACCAAAGCAGCAAAGATTTCAATAGCAAATTCCCACCTTATCTCCACCCTACTTTATGCCTCTCCAATATATACCAACCTAAGGCAATGCGATCTAAACAAGCTAGAGACCTGCTACAACAAAATTGCCAAATTCCACAGGGCATCCTACTGTAGTCACCACTGTCTCTCACTTGCTGAACTGGGCTGGCTTGAACTCCCTCACCTCCTTTAATGGTATCAACTCTCACTCACCCACAAACTAGTAAACCATCCACTAAATGTCCCATCCCTCCAGAATCTACTCCAACCCTATCGCACCACCAGACCACTAAGATCCAGCGACAAAAATCACTTGCAGATCACTAAAGCCAATAACTCTGCTGGTGAAGCACTATTCTCTTGCACCATAGCCAAATTATGGAACTCCCTCCCACCCACAATTACCTCCGTACCATCATGCACCCACTTCAAAACTTTACTAAAAGCGAACCTAAAAACATGCTGGCTATGCCCTTGCAACTCCCACTCTAATATCACCCACCCCATCCAACCACTACCTTTCTTTCCACTCCACTAACTACCTTGATTATAGCAAGCTCAGATGCTCATAAGCCTAGTACTTATACAGCAGGAACTTCTTATTTTAACATTTGTTAATGTCTGTTATGTACTTCACAGATAAAGATTCTAGTTGTCTACTGATGCACTATGTTCTTCATCTGTAAATATGTTGTAAGTAATTGCTATGTAAATTGTTAATCACTATGTAATCCAATGTAACTACTGTCTGTTTATTTTAACTGTGGAGCTTTTCTCCCTGGGCCTCTGCTGAAAATGGACCTACGTCCAGTCGGACACTCCCGGTCAACAAATATAAATAAATAAATAAATAATAAATAACTAAGGCCTCTGACAGCAGGTAAATGTGCCCTTTATCAGCAACATGTAGAAAGGAACCTGATAAGGTATTAATGGCAAAATACATGTACAGCTGGGACCTTGGTGCAGAAATACATCCATATAAAGCCATGCACATACTGATGGATGTAGAAAATGTTTGTCACAGCCTGTATGTGTGCACATATATCTTGCAAATACACCTGCTCTAACAGTAACTCAGTAGCTAAGTCTGCTAAATACCTTGTAAATAGTACATTTTGCCACACACAGTCCTGGGTTCAAATCCAGTGGTGTGTAAAAGTGGAATTATAGTATTGTGATGCCAGCAAATATGACTGAGTCATGCACTCTTTATCCACACAATGCATATTAAACGAAATGTCTACATTTCACTGATGGAAGTCTCAGGCCTGCAGATAGAAACACACTTCACATATCCCTACAGTAAAAGTATAAGTGCATAATGTGTCAAGTCATGCATTAATATGTATTCAAAGAGAAATTCAACTCAGGTACTGCAAATGAGGGCCACTAATATCAGAGTGCACCACACAATCCTTTCAAACTCACAGTGCCGATTAGCACAGCTGCACACCTAACACATTTGAAGTACCTGCTTGTAACATTGACTGCCCTCATACAGGCCCCAAATCACTACCAGACTGATGGTAGACATATTGTGATATTTATCCCCCATGTTGCTCAAGGACACAACAAACATGTGGCCAAGTACTCTGTTAGTGATATGGTTGCTAACATACTTACCTTAAATACATGCCTTAATTGGACTGTTAAGGGTAGCCTCACTTTGCCTCTGCCTCTACAACAAGGCTGACACAGATTCTACAGTTAATCCTACAACTTGTTGTCCTCCAAAGTGTTCACAGTCTGTGCCTATGCATATTACCTGCAGCAGCTGCAGCCTGTAACACACCCATCTCTATGCAAAAGTTGGTGCTACAGACTTACCCTCAATGATGAAATAGTCTCCTCACCCCAATAATGTCCAACATAACATATCAGAAAGGGCCTCAGGCTACATAAAGGTCTTATATATTGTACTGTGGTTGCATGTGTTTGGCTGATGATAGTGCAAATCAGCTGTGTTGGCTGCAATTAGCATTTCAGGACCACAAATTGGTTAAGAGGCAATCACCTACTTATGAGAAGCATGTTAAATAGGCAAGCAGCTGGCTATGGGAAAACATTCTGTATTAGACTTTCCTCACACAGACCCTGCGTATGGAAAGTATTAACTATCAGCACATATCAGCAGAGGAGTACTACCCCCCATCAGATATGCAACTATCTTGTTTGCATCAGGATGCAGATGTCTGACTACATTTCTGGGGAATAGGGATTACAGAATTAAGCCTTTTTTAGAACTGTGATAATGATATGTCAATAACCTCCAGATTTGTTACACATACAGAGGATGGGCAAGACATCAAGGTTGGAATGTATATTGTCAATGTGACACACTGGGCTCATGGAACTCTCCCTTTACAGTGGTTGTAATAGCACACTGCTATTTGTTTGGCCCAGTTGGTTTGACATATTATCAGAGGGATTGCCCCTTGGGGACACACTACAATAGACTTCAGTGTCAGTTGTATGAACATACAGCAGTATCTGTCATGGCACACATGGGAATACCTGACTATTGCTTGTATCTTAGTTGTATCCACATGCTTAATATGTTTGCACACTATGGAATATGACATGCGTGATCAAGCAACGGATATTGCCAACCATTCTGTCCTTGCTGTATCTCTGCATAGTGTACTTCCACGTATTTGATTTTGACATGTGTTCCTATGTTGTTGTCTTTCAGGGAACATGTATGCAAGATGCCATGCAGCTTTCATGGATGCAGAGAATAAGTCGATACTGGAAAGGCTCTGTCAATGCCATGAACTCTTACTATCCAGGGGGAGGCACAACAGGGAACAGTGGGAGACATTGTGGGCTAACCTTGTCTGTGATGTCAATGCCACTGGTCATCAGAGCAGTACGTGTGAGCAGGTTTGCCACCATGCAATGGACATGATCAATGCCTCATACAGAAGAGCAGCAGATGTAGCCAGGGATTGTGACACCACTGGTGGAGGGCCTGCAGCAGAACAACCACTTTCAGCCACTGAGGAATTCCTGGCAAATCTAGGCACACATGACAGCTCCCAGGAATCCATCATACCCTACATCGTGGATGTGGGTGCCACAGTGTCCATGGCAGAGGAGCATATAAGTAAGCTTAGTCTGATCAGCATTGCAATACTGTAGCATTCAGTGTGTCTGGGTGTATATAGTCTTAAATGGGTCCCAGGTCTGTCTGCTTTTGGGAGGGAAGGGTTTCACTGCAGTTTGACTGTTATGCTCAGATTTTGACCAATATATTGATTAACAGAGTAGCTACTGTAAATGTAAGATATATAGGAGTATTACCTTGTGGTGGTGAAACAGCCACTGGTACTGACATTACATCTCCTTCAACTTTTTATGGGGCCATCAGGTATTGGCCAAGCCTGTGGTCCTGCTCCTGGTAAGCATGACACTGTTTCATTATAGATGTAGGTTTATAGCAGTGTAATGCTTCGACTGTCATCACATGCCTGCTGCCTGCATTGCTGTACTGTCGGCATGATTGCTAACTGCACACATATCTTCTGTCTGTGCACATGTTAGACTCATACCTATGCCTAGTGGGTGTGACCACACTGATCAATGTGATGTTATTGTCAGGACACTACAGAGTGTCATATGTGTCAAATGTGCAGTCTACACAGATGTCAACAGTGTATCTCACTGTTGCTGATGAGATTGCAGTGTAATGAGAGGTTATTTGCAAGTAACTACAGCTGCTAGTGGGAAGAGTACTGTCCTCATATCCTACTATATGAGGTTGTGTTTTCAACAGCTCTGTCATAGTGATGACAGTGTATAGAGCCTTACACATATCACAACATAGTACTGCAGAGCATAATAGTGCAAGTATTAATGTACTGCTTTTTCCATTCTTATCAAAGGTGAATGGGGGAGGGGTTGGTGTCTGTCCCCTACACAACCTGATGTCAGTGTCTCAAACAGACTTTGATGATGATGGTACCCACAGTATGGCACAGGTGGGGGTTTTGGTGGCTGAATCTGTCCCAAAGGTTGACATCCCTCTTCTGCCCTCATTGTCACCACACATAGTCAGTATGCCCACACATACCCAGTCCCTGAGGCCACAGATATTGGACAGTCAGAGGGTGGGGACACTGAACAGGAAAGTGTGGCAATTATGGCTCCAGGGAGTGTATACACTGGTCATAGCCAGAGACCTGGTGAGGTCCCACACACGTGGATTGACAGGTGTGCTTGTAGGAGGCCTGCTGACCATCCAACATCTGTTGGAGGTGTCAGATTATGGGTCATTTGGCGCATATTTTGGGCCATCATGGAGGCACAGGCACATTCTAAATAAAACACCAGACATATGCTTAGGGTTATGGATGCAGCACAGTCTGACATCTGTGACTGCCTCTACTGCATTGGAGACACCCTGGATTGGTTCATTGATGCAGTGGACAGAAGGTGGGCTAAGACAGTGTCTGTCTTGGACCACATGTTGTCTGTGCTGGAACGTGTGGTTGGAGTTGAGCACCAGATTCATGGATGTAGGTCACCAACCCCATCTGCTGAGACTCCATGTGGCCATGCACAATCATGCTCCTGTAGTATCAGTAGATCCAACACTACAGAGGGGAGTGTGCTGTCCACACCATGATGTGGCAGACCATGGGCTCATGGTCCTGGGTGTTCCTGTGGGGGACACTGTCCCAGCAGACAGCAGTCACTGTCAGATACTAGCACTGCTTCTGACCTTGGGTATAGAGTTGCCAATGCAACTCTTTGCTGAGTCAGTGCCTGTGTTCAGAGCTGGAGATGGTGAACTGTCAACTCTACCATGTACGGTCCAAAGCTTTCCAACATACATTCATGTAGGGCTATCACTGAGCATGACTGTGTACACGCACACACTCACACACCACTGTCAAATGCAGGTCACCTACAGACACACATAGCACCTTTCCATGGTCCATTTTACCTGCTTCCCTTCCTAACTCACACACATGCTGTCAACTGTTTGGGTCAACCTTGGCCTCCTGCACCCCCACAAAACACCCTGTGCAAGTGATTATACCTGTGCCACTTCCCTGTCATCCTTGCCATTGATGCAGGTAAATGAAGCTATGTGTCGGATGTACAGGGTGACTATATCAGTTAACATGTACTTTTGTAATGCAGTGTTGTTTTGCCATGCTACTTGTAGTGGTAACCAACAGATACTGTATACTGGCATTTGTCACTAGTATGTCACATACTTTTGTGTACCTTATGTTGTATGATGTTATAATGGCTCTATAGTTGCACAATGATAGGTGTGTCATAGACCTGTTTCTGTTTCAAGAGTCTGTTGGGATAACCTATGGATACACAGTGACAATAAATCAGCACAAGATGGCATGTCAGCACAGCAGAAATATGTCTTCAGCAAGGTACAGCACTATAAGTGCATGGCTCCATAGGTTCATATGTGTATAACAGGCTAACAAGGACAATGGTGGCATTCAGAATACTCATGCATCCCTAATTAGTGAAAAGGTCTGCTACCCTTGATAAGTGTCACCAGGGTTTTGGGAACATACAAATCTACAAGCTGTGGTGATGAAGATCACCCTTCTACAAATATCCTGTGTCCAGTAGAGACAGTTGCCCAGCACCAGTTATGATTATCATGTTCTGTATCCCATTGTGTAACCTGTACATGATGTGTGTCATAGCAGATGTGTGCTTCCCATGCATGGGGGGCCTGTTTCATGTAAGGTGTACTATCTGTGTTAAATACCTGTCTTTCCAGCATGTACTACATATACCAAAGTGATGTTGTAGGTGCGTAGAACATACACAGGAGGTACACAGTGGGATCCAACACCTCCCTGTATGGAGCAATTCACACCACCTCCAAAGCATTTAGGAAACAGACTACACATGTATGGTCCTCATACCTCTCAACCTAGAAACATCAAAAATCTGGACAAAGGCCCTTGAAAAATAGGCACAAATCTGTACGCCAATTAACATAACATTTGCATACATAATTATGCAACCCTGCCCACTCCAATGGGATTGTGGGATACCAACTTTCAAACGCAAACTGAAGAACAGACAACCAAAATATGTCCCAGACTCCCCCTGCAGCCATTCCAATGTCCCATTACCTGGCTATTTCGCCCCATTTACCATAAACACTAATGTGCACCTGCTTTACTTCTATGATGATTATTTGGATTTTATTTTACATAGACTTAGTATTAAAACTTCTCTGCCCTTGAAACTCATATTCTTTGAAACAGCATTGAAACTCACACCCAAAGAAAAATGCATCTAGCCGGTGCCAGATAAGGATTACCTTTGGACTGTTTTCAAATCATCTTGCACATGAAAGAAGAAACATACAGGTGTTTTTTGATGCACCTTCCTGACTTTATTAAATTATATTCTTTGTATAATACAGCACACCTGTTAGAGCGTGTTTTAAATTTATTGTTTGAACATTTTTCCAGTAAGCAATGAAACAAAATGCATGAACAATAATGACAAAACTGTCAAATTTAGACCATTTCCATCATAAAAGTCTACTCAGACTTCTACAATCCACCAGTATCAGTAAATATGCACAATCTTTGCAGAAGTAAAAGTCATCTAAATTCCAAGTTAGAGATCTGTAACTAGGTTGCTGCTAGTAAACAATTTTATATTTCATTGTTTCGTCTACAAGTAAAGTGTCTGTTGCCCTTGAAGAATAAATTGTCTATGTTACATTAAAAATGAAAAGCTAGTAATATTTCAATAGGGAATGGATTGCAAACTGATAACAGGTTCATAGTTAATAGGTATATCTGCCAAAAGAGAACACTCTCAGGACTGCAGCGTCCACCCGCCCCCTTTAAAAGTATAACACAGTACAGTTTCAGCAATCCAGCTACAGACTGTGGGAGTAGAACCCACAGCCTTCTGCAGCAAAAGCAAGTATACTACCTGTTATACTACTAACAATGCAAGTAGACTTTGCATAAACAGCACTAAATGTCTCTTTCCCCGAAGAACTGTGTGGTGCAAGAATCAGGAAAAAGACAAAATTCATTGGGGGGGGGGGGGGGCAAAGGCCCAAAACCGAGGACACATTTTAAACATTGCTTGTATAATCTTAGAAAGTTGCTAGAATAAAATGTGTTACAATGTGTTTCCTAAAAGATAGGAAGACAAACTTAAATAGCTAGCATTATTTAGTGAATTCAGTTCTCACTGATTTGCCAGAATAAAATAAAATGTACAGTTTTAATATTTGTTTACTGAGAAAGTCTGACTTGGGAACGAAGCTAATTTTCAGCAGAGGCCTGGGGAAACATGCTTTAGATGTATATCTTTGTATTGTGGGAGGAAGCCTGAGCACCCAGAGGAAACCTACACAAACACATGCAGACTCCACACAGAATGCACTTCAGCCATGGATTGAACCAAAAAAACTCTTGCTGTGAGGCAACAACACTACCACTGCACCATCCGAATTGCAAGAGAAACAGACCAAAGTATGAGCCAAACATATTCCAGACATTATGGGAAAATTTGTACAGTTGAGAGCTATAAGTTAACTCCTCCACACAGAAGGCACTTCAGCCAAGAATCGAACCAGAGAACCTCTTGCTGTGAGGCAACAACAACACTACCACTGCACCATCCAAATTTTAAGAGACACAGACCAAAAGTATGAGCCAAACACATTCTAGACATTATGGGAAAATTTGCACTGTTGAGAGATATAACTCCTTCAACCAAAAGTGGTGGTATGGATAGAGAACTCAGGCTCTTGCTCCTTGTACCTAAGGTACAGGGTTTGATCCTGAGTAGTCCTAACCACCAGGTGGATCTATCTGCGGCATTTTACACCCCCCCCCCTTAAACACACACACACCCTGAATGAAAGCAAGCACTTGCAGACTCGATATTAATGCAGCGAAAACACCAAGGATATAAACATGGACATCCTGAATACATAAATGAAGAATGGACATCCTGAATGAATACACAAGCACTTTCTGAATGGCAGCACATAATCCTGAATAAATAAATGAAGCATGGACATCCTGAATACATAAATGAAGCTGTTGAATAAATAAACTTGGACATCCTGAATGAAAGCAAGCACTTTCTGAACAGCAGCAGATAAACAGAATGCATAAGAAGACACACACACACCCACCTGAATAAATAAAGCATGGACATCCTGAATGAAAGCAAGCACTTTCTGAATGGCAGGGTTGGCAGCATATAAACATCAAATGGCAGCCTATAAACAGAATGAATAAGCAGCCACACACACTCCTGAATAAATGAAGCATGAACATCCTGAATAAATAAAGGCAGCAGCACATGAACATCTTGGAAATTCCAGTTCTCAGCTGTTCCCTGAATAAATAAGTGAGCATGGACATCCTGAATAAGTAGCATACACCCTGAATGAATAAGCAGCATAAGTGAATGCAATTTCAAATTGCGTGCTTTCTGAATGGCAGCACATAAACATCTTGGCAGACTCGGTATTAATGCAAGTGCTTTACATGGAAATAAACACAGACATCCTGAATGAATATGCAAGCACTTTTTGAATGGCAGCACATAATCCTGAATAAATAAATAAAGTACGGACATCCTGAGTACATAAATTAGGCTGTCTGTCCCGTGGCTTGTAAACTTAAACACACTCACTTTGGCCCAGGGTGAACTGATGTCACTGCGCATGCCTCCGCATGATGACATCCATCTGAAAAAAAGCCACAAAAACTTTAAAAACAAAATGACGGGAAATTCAGAAATTAAGGGGTGCCAGTCGGGAATCATGGCACCCCATTATTTGGACCTCAAAAACTGGTAAAAACTGAGAGATTCATTACAGTTGACAGGTATGATGGTCGTGACATGGATTCCATAGTATATGTTATCTACACTGTGTATTGGTGTACCATGAAACCTGTGTGGCTGATACAGTTGTACGATATGCCTGTGTAGTGACATAGCAAGGGTTCCATTCAGCACAATGATAGGTGTGATGACTGCCACATTCAGTATAGCAGTGACAGTCTGGGATTTACATCCCAAACATGTCAATATAGGTTGTACAACAGTGAATGCATCCCCACATTTTACCGACCAGTGAAAGCCAAAGGCTACATTACTCTCTGTGTCCATAATTCCATACGTAATTTTCTCAACTGTGTGTGGCGTGCAGACAGTACAATATTTTTCAAGGGTGGATGATGTCCCACAGGATAGTATTGTGCAGTCATTGATATTTAGTCTTTGTCAGTGGCTCAGAGAACAACTGACTATGTCTTATGCCATCCTGGATAACTGCTGGCTCTGTGTGGGATTCTGTGACAGCTCTTAATATGCTGTCACCTGCTAATGTACTCAGTCAGAGATCACTGATAGTGGCTGTGATAGCAGAGAGGGAATAGGTAGACAGGGTACGCCAATAATGGAGGATGATGAATTCCACTGGTGACTGGTGTCATTGCAGCATAGGTCTCCCATGCTGTCTTTCCAGAGTATGACTGTCAGACACTTGCCTATCCACCAATTGACATAACACTTTGTACATGAGATACACAGTTTCCAGCAAGGCCTGCTGTCCTAATATTGTCATACACCTTGTCAGGCCATGGTTGGTGGAGTGAGATATATGTCCGACATCCATTGCATAGTGTAATAGTCAATGGGTTCCACCGGCTACAGTCAGTAGGCATGATCTGGCCTTGAGCAAAAGTAACAGTGTTTGGTCCAGTGTCAGTAGGTGCATGACAGGGTTAGTGCTCATATCCATGCTAACTCCTATCATGGCATTTTAGCTGACATGACTCAGAGATCTGGGGACACCGATTGGCACTACATGCTAGTTGTCCTCCATGCAAGTAAGTATTCCAGTTACTTCCAGCATGTTGCAAAAATAGAGTCATGCAAGGTGTCTATACAGAGCACAGACAAACACATTATAGAAGTGTAATATGTACACACTGTGTTGCCTAGTCATGCTGCAGCTCATTGGCCCAAATGATGGCCCAGGTCCTTATCTACAATGCCCTGCAGCAGTACCATGACATCCCCACATGGGGAACCAACGTATTGCATCATGTGTTTACCAGTATGGGTGACCAGTACAGCCCCCTGATGTGAGGTCCTCCCTGGTGGGATCTGGCTACAGATTAGTCTCCTTAGACCTAACATGTCATACACCTTGTCACCTTGTAACCCCCCTTGCAGACAATACAGCCATATATGTCAAGAAAGCCATTTATTACCTCCTGTGGGATGGTTGGCATAGCATGACTGTACCTTCCCCTTCAGATGGGACAGGCAAATATGCAGGAGTCTACACCCATGCATTATGTCAGCAGCATTACAACTGTATGGACTTGGCTGCATGTGACAGGAGGGACACAGGCTCTTCATGGCTCAGCAAACCTGACTGATGGACAACTGCCATTAGCAGGCTGTACAATAACAGGTGGACAGTGCTGTGTGACAGTTGGGGTGAAGGTGCCCCCCTAACATGGAGGCACTACCTCCTCAGCTAAAAGAAGCACATAGTGTTGTTGTGATGTTCTGTAGACGGGGTAAGTGACAAAAGTAGCCACCCACACAAAGCAGAACCACAACACACAGTGTAGTTAAATGTGTGACATCAAAGGACAGGTCCAGATTGTCAGTCACCTCATACATCATGACATATGATGGGTCTGTACTAATACCTAACCTGTACTCACACACTGTCTGTGTCAACTGCACTCCCTTGTCTACAGCACGTGACACATGACATTCCTACAACCTGTTCCATAACTGCCATATTTACAGAGCTGCTCATAACTGGCCACTCATTTTAAGATACAGAGCATCTATTGCATGTGCTAATATTTCAGACTGGATCCCACATGTGATCAGACAAGGATTACTAACACCATTGGTAAACCCTTGCAATAAGACTGACACCACTGGCTGCAAACCAGCTGAGTGCACAATAGCAACTGTGATACCCTTGCACAGAGGTGGTGCATCGGCTGACCAACATAACTCTACACCTCTTTGTCTAAGTATACATATCTGTATGTTCATAGGGGCAATCATCATGGAGCTGATCAGCACACATACATGTGATCTACACACAGTTGAATGTACACAGTTTGGATGTGTGACGGGGGAGTATGACTGTTACATGTGGTGGAAATTTCCGAGGCAGTCACCAAAGACCTTGTTGAGGGTACATCAGGGCATACAACCCTCTAGACTGAGCCAAGCCATCTGACTATATACCCCGCTCAGGCAACATTTACAAAGCACCCGCTTAGGTATCCATGATACTGTCATTGTAGGGGTCACTAATGCAACATAGAGACATCCGCCTCCAATAGCTGATCTGTAAGCTGCAGTGCTCAGCAGGGTGCAGTCCTGGGCCTTCTACTGCTTGGAATCCATTTTACCATGATACACTCAACTACTGACTGATTGTGGCTAACAATGTTGGCTGATGCCTGCAAATTGTGAGCACTCATGGAGTCTCTGTAGTATGTCACTCTTCTGTAAGATGGTATTGACATACTAATGGCCATAAACTCCAAGCAAATATAAATGTAGTATCATTTCCATCAGTTAGACCTACGTACCTGGTAAGTAGCACATTAGTTTCAACATGTGATGTACACACTCAGGGGTGAAAGAACTGGGCACACAGACCTGGCCACACAGGTTTACACCTAATGTGCCTCAGATCACCATGTCTATACAGTGGTATGGCAGGAATCATATGGCATAGCAGAGGCCACAGTCACCAGTAAGTGACATACTCATAACCTCCAAGTACTCTTCCCTCAGCATGCCAGTATCTGAGTGCAACGGGCACTTGCTGATGTACTTTTCCAAGCAGTACTGGCAATTGCACACAACAGTATGATCCCTCAGAAGGACACTTCACATCTTCAGTATGTGTTCAATGGGGATCATCTGCAATGAGCATCATTGTCGCCTGTGGCATATAGACTACTCAGAGGTGATGTGTGCCTTGCATACTGGGCAATGTGTGACCCTACTTCATTGCATATTCTGCCTATCTGTAGGAGGCATAATAGATGGATAACTCACTGTAAGGACAGTAACCTCATATGTGATGTTAGTACTGCATGCTTGTGGGAGAGATTTGTCTGGACTTAAACATCCCCTTGAAACAGAACCCTGCCTAATGGCACACAGAGCACCTCGGTGCACCTCAGCACATGCCATCTGCATGATTGGTTGGATGACCATCACCTCAACACAGGGCATCTGCCTGTGTCCCTCTTGCACTGGGGCAATATGTGCTTATCCTGTAACTATGGGTATAACGATGGCTGTATGGTCATTATGCTAGTGAAGTTCAAATATCCTATGGTTCCATAACATGATGTAAAATGCCCTAACAGGCTCACACACAGACATTGCTACATTGAGGCTAGCACCACTTCCAATCACTGTATACAGGGCACGCCAAGGCACATACATAGTGCAAGTTGGCTGTGTGTAGATGAGAACACTTACCTATGTAATGGTACAGATGAATAAACTCCCCAAAAAGAATTAACTGTGTTGAAAGTAATAAAGCCAAACTACTGTATAATGAACTTCAACACAGAAACACGGCAGTCAGTAAACTTAAAATCAAAACATGTTTAATAAAACCAAAGAGGTAAGTGCTTTCCCACTCAACAGTGCTTCTTCAGACCCTTCAAGAGAAAACACTGGAACAATATATATAATAAGAACAATTAACAACCAACTAATAAAAATACAGACCATTATAAGACATCTCTATCGTAAAGAGCCCTAGCTTCTACAAGTGGGGAAGATCACTGGATTTTAAAACAGGCTTTAAAGAAACCTTTTCATTCAATCCAGGGAATTTATCCACCTGTAAACTAATTATCCACCACAATTCTCTTCTCTCTGTATGATTCCTAAAATCACCTAGACATGGACTTTCTTTAACAACTTCTACTGCATTAAACCTAAAACCATGTTTGGGGCCACATTTTAACGTATGTTTAGCTGAAGCACTTCTAGCGTCTCCCATCCTCTTTTGTTTTATTAAACATGTTTTGATTTTAAGTTTACTGCCTGCTGTATTTCTGTGTTGAAGTTCATTATACAGTAGTTTGGCTTTATTACTTTAAACACAGATTATTACTTGTGGGGAGTTTGTTTATCTGAAGACGTGTTCTTCGTTTTATCCCCCTTGGGAGCATCACAGAAGGGTTCACACAAGTGGTAGAGGTGGATTATAACCCTATAAATACAGAGAGGGCAGATGGACTTGATTGCTTTAGTCATTTAATGCAGATGGATGTTAATCCATTGTTGTTGCAGAGAGGACTAGGTATGGAATCAAATGTAAAATTACCATCCTTTGATGCTGCCTCTTTTAAGACTGTTTTGAGACAAATTGAGAATGACCTTCATGAATTCAAATGTATGCAGTGGCAATGTCTCCATTTTGAGGCATGCCTGCATTTCAGTGTGATATCTAGAGGGTTGAGGGTATTAAAAATGCTCACATACAGAGATACAGATTTGAATTTTGAGCTGAGTTTCAGCTATATTCAGCCACTTATTGATTTTTTCAAACCTTTTGAAGTAGAACTTATGGAAGAGATAAATAGAAAAAGGCCTAAACTTTTTTCTGATTTTCCTAAGGAGGCTAGCGTAATTGCCTTAGATGAAGTATTGGACAGTGTTTCTGCTTATGAATCTCATCTCCGTAAAAAAATGGATCATGACTTATTATATTTTAAAAAAGGCCAGGTTTTTGCCTGGCCACAAACTATGAATGCTAGCAATGAACATAGTGAAAGTGAACAGAGGGAGGTGTTAATGGAGCAGAATGGAGACAAGAACACAGATGACACTGAAGCTTTCATTACGACCCCTCAAGCTCCTACTCTCAAGCTCCTATCCTCATTTCTGGTGGTCTGTAGGAGAATCAATCCCGCATCACAGAATTATTTACAGCAGGATTTTTCCCCCTCTTCCCCTTCCTTTACCCATCAGGTGAGCAGATGCAGCAGACAAGGGAAGATCACTCAGCAAAGGAGGAAGAGAAGGAGACAGCCTACCGAGGTGCTTCAGTCATCCACAATGAAACGATTTCTACAGTGAGTGAAAACTCCATCGTTTTGAACATTTCTAGTAAGTGCTTGACATCTGCTCAAATAAGTTTGTTGGAACGTGGTCTGTCTTTTATACTGGTGCAGACAGAGGATTTTACTGATGTTATTGTTGATTTGAGGTTGTTTGTGAAAAAAAATGTTGAAAATGATTTTTTCTGCTGAATCTGAGTTTGGTGCACTTAATTTTCATAAAACAAGTACTTTTCAACCAGTATTGAATCCAATATTAGAGACTTTTTGTAGGAAATGTGAGATGAATTTGTTTAAAGTTTATCATGGAACTGATAAGACTAAAAACAATTTTTGCAATTTGACTTATTCTGAAAAAGAGGTATTATTCAAGTTGCGGAAAGACATAGACATAGTTATCAAGCCAGCAAATAAGGGAGGGGCTGTGGTTGTCCTTGATTATTCTTATTATAAAGATAAGATTATAACAATATTATCAGATAGAACAGTTTATGAGTTGATTTCTGATGATTATATTACACAAATGAAAAACTGTTTGTTCCCTTATATAAGATTGCTTGCATAGTCGTCTAATAAAATTTGATTTGTCTTGTTATTTAACTGTTGGACATCCAGTTATTCTGTTTTTTCAAGGGTTACCTAAAGTGCATAAGGATCCCTTTCAAACCCCGTTTAGGCCCATAGTTTCTGGGAAAGGGTGACTTACTCAGCCATTCTCTATATATGTAGAGAAACATATTAGATCAGTCTTAAATGGGATACAAACTGTCCTTAAGGATATTAAACAGTTTTTACAAGATTTGTATACTTTTTCTAGGGAGAGTGGAAGCTTGAGAGACTGTTATTTGGTAATTCTGGATGTGAAATTACTTTTTACGGTGATTCCTAATTTAGAGGGTATAGAAATGACTAAAGCTTTTCTAAGTCAGCACAGCACATTTAGTTCACAGCAGATAGATCTGCTATGCTTGTTTCTAGAGACTGTGCTGGAAAATAATGTATTTATGTTTGAGGGTGGCACTTTTGGGAATGTCACATAGTCTTAATTAAATTTTAAAAACTGTTTTTTAAGGGCGTACTTCTTTAAGAATGGTCCCGTATCATCATGTCCTGTTCTTCCAGTCCGGTACATCTGTGCATGCTGTTCTTCCTGCCTGTGCAATCTTAAAACAGTTTTGCTGCCTGTTCCAAGTAAGAGGAGTTATTGTTGCTGCTCACATCACAACGTTTTGATTCATTTTTATTTCTGCCTGTTCCAAGTTTTTTTCCAGGCAAGGGTGGACACTGTGTGTGTGTGTGTGTGTGTGTGTGTGTGTGTGTGTGTGTGTGTGTGTGTGTGTGTGTGTGTGTGTGTCTGTGATGTTTTAATTCATTCTTATTGCTGCCTGTGTTTTTTCCAAGCAAGAGTGTATGTGTGTGCATGTGTGTGTGTGTGTGTGTGTGTGTGTGTGTGTGTGTGTGTGTGTGTGTGTGTGTGTGTGATGTTTTAATTCATTCTTTTTGCTTCCTGCTCCAAGTTTTTTCCAAGCAAGGGTAAACATGTGTGTGTGTGTGTGTGTGTGTGTGTGTGTGTGTGTGTGTGTGTGTGTGTGTGTGTATGTGATGTTTTAATTCATTCTTATTGCTGCCTGTGTTTTTTCCAAGCAAAGGTGTATGTGTGTGTGCGTGTGTGTGTGTGTGTGTGTGTGTGTGTGTGTGTCTGTGTGTGTCTGTGTGTGTGTGTGTGTGTGTGTGTGTTAAATGCCCCAGTTAGGTATACCTGGTGGTTAATGTTACTCAGGCTCAAACCCTCTACCTTAGGTACAAGAAACAAGAGCCTGAATTCTCTGCCCATACCACCACCTGTGATTCAAGAAGTTGAGTCAATAGCTCTCAACTGTCTAGACTTTCACGGAATGTCAGGAATGTTTTGCTCATACTTTTGATCTGTTCTCTTAAAATTTGTGGTTTTCTGGCAAATCAGTAAGAACTGACTATACTACATAATGATAGCCATTTAAGTTTCAGTCTTCCTATCTTTCAAGAAACATATGGTAACACAAAACACTTTATTCTAGCAACTTTCTAAGATTATGTAAACTGCTCAAAATGTGTCCCTGGTTTTGGACCTTTGACCCCTCCCCCAAATAAATGTTGGCTTTTTTCAGATTTGCTGTACTGCAAAGTTGAGAGATTTTGAGTGTCAGGTAGATTTTAGAAGGAGCTGAGAGCTTCAGGGGAACAGAAGTTTAGTGCTGCTTATGCCACGTTTGTTTGCATTGTTAGTAGAACATCAGATAGTATACTATACTTGCTTTTGATGCAGAGGGCTGTGGGTTCTACTCCCACAGTATGTAAATGAATTGCTGATACTATACCGTGTTGTACTTTAAAGTGCATGGATGCTGCAATCCTGTGAATGTCCTCCTTTGTAGGAGATACCTAGTAATTATGAATCTGTTATCATTTTGTCATCCATTCCCTACTGCAATATTACTAGCTTATAATTTTTTAATGTAATGTAAGCAATTTATTCTTCAAGGGCAACAGGGACTTTATTTTTCATTGTCAAGCTCTAAGTTGTTACAGTGTTTATGGTAAATAGGGAGAAATAGCCAGAAAATAGGACACTGGAATGGCTGGGGGGGGGGGGGCTGTGTATTGGGGGGCATTTGCCCATGATTTTGTGAGTGGGAAGGGGCAGCAAACTCGAAGACGACTTGGGACTCCAAGTGGCACAAACTCTTGCTAAGCCACTGTTTGAGGGAGCCATGTTTATGCAGAAGGTTGGCATACCTATGGGTACATCATGTGCCAATAGCTATATGCCAACATGGTTTTAGCCTTTTGGGAACAGCTATTTATTTTTCAAGGGAATATTTTTGTGTAGTATGTTTTATTTTATAGAAGGCTTGCGGATGACATCTTTTTGTTTTGAGGAGGATCTTATGTACAGTTGAAAAGTTTTTAGAATATTTACATACTACCACTTCCTTTGTAATTCTTACAGGTTATTGGATTCAATAGATTTTCTTGATGTACGCATTGCAAAGGATGGCAATGGATACCTAAGTACAGGGTTATATAGGAAACCCTGTAGGCGTAATGTAGTTTTACAACAACACAGTATGCATCCAGCTTGTATTTATAACAATATTTTGAAGAGTCAGACCATACATATGTCCAGGTTGAATAACCAGGATGAGGGGTTTTATGAAGATCTATCTACTTTAAGAACTGAATTTAGGGAGAGAGGATATAACCTCTTTTGTTTTATTAAACACGATTCGATTTTAAGTTTACTGCCTGCTATATTTCTGTGTTGAAGTTTGATATACAGTATGTAATAGTACACAATGCAGATCACAGTATGTGATGCATGCAACATACCTTATGTCTGCTAGTACTATCAGTTTAGGACATATTATGCTTGATGACATAAGCAGGGCTTGTTGTGGTCAGTCCTTTGAGGGGGCCACACACACACTACAAATAAAATACTGCAAAACCCTACCCATTTGTAAGTTACCAAGGTAATTATATTTATACCATAGGGACATGCACACACACAGTGTGCTGAAGAGAGAGTAGAAACCCTACCTACCTAATCTTACACACTACAGCTCACAGTGCTTATTGCACCTGCCACGGCTTATGTCTGATAATGCACTGTCATCTGATAATCTTAGGGTGGATGGCATCATCAGGCCTTGTAGAAGAAGGCAGTTTGGAAGCCAGCAGCAAGTTACAGGGCCAAAAAGTGCATAACCATTGTAGGTAGATAGCTCATGAGGGCATGTCAGTTGTTTTGCAGGGGAATACACACACACACACACACACACACACACACACACACACACACACACACACACACACACACACACACACACACACACACACACACACACACACACACACACCAAGTGGCCTGAAGTGAGATTACAACCCCTACCTATCTAGTTTTATATACTATAGACCACAGTACTAATCGCACTTGCCACACATTAAGTCTGTTGTATATGGGACTGCAGGCAGAGTACTAGTGCATTGCACAAACTAGGCTTGTGTTGAACAGCATCTGTGGCCTGCAGAGTGATATTGCTTTGCACTGTTATCTGTAGCTAGTATCCTAGCAGTGATATAACTATTATCCTAGCTATGTACAGTTACCAGTATGGCCATATGTAGCTGTTTGCACTTAGATTGGCAAAGCTGTTGGCAGGAACAATGTGCCCTGCCCATGCGTGCATTGACAACATTATAAATTACACCACCTGCTCATTTGTGTCTGTCTACGTGGTGACATCCAGCAGCCACAGGTATCTGTAGGTAAGTGGATTATATACTGCTGCACCCTTAGTTTGGATCCTTTGAGCAACAGTATGGATGTGTGATATTGCTCACCATTATTTGGGAATCTAGGACAATACAGACATCCACACACATATTTATGTATGTAACAGGGATGTATATATAAATGTAGCTGTGCATGTGTATGATATGTATATTTGTTATGCAGATATATGGGGAGAATCTATGTATCATTTTAATATATATATATAGCTATATATATCAGTATATATCTAGTTGACACTACATAGAGATAGATATACTATGTATGTGAGAAAGAGATAGTGACACATGGATATGTATATGTATATGTCTATATGTATAGACATATCTATACATAACAGGTAATTTTGATGAAGGGGCAACAGAAATGCGCTCATTTTAAGTAAGTGTATGGGCATGCCCAGTGGTACTGTCAGTACTTATAAAGTGACTTTAGGTCATACCTGTAGTCCAGTCCAGTAATTTGTGTGTTAAATACAATGACATCTGCCCCTGTTTCTGCAGTACTGCACTTCACTTATAATTTCCATGACACTTCACTCATAATGTCCACACTTCACTCATAATGTTCATGGCATTCCCCAGCTGTCTGCTGTACTTAATATGTGACTGACGTTCATTGTGCTACACCATACACAAACTGACAGTCTGTGAAAACACCAACATAATAATACATCACATGCAAAAGATGTGATTACTTCCACATTAGAACCATCAACACCATCACCCATACTAACTTCCCCGGTTCACTGAGCCACATAGGCTGCCAGACAGAGAGGAGTCTTTCATCACACAGTTAACAGCATAAATATGTACATTGTTATTCCTGCATTACATGTGACATACAATGTGCAATTGATTTCAAGGTCCTATAATCCATTACTGTTTCATACTCACAAATTCTGTTTTTTACAATAATTTTATATATGTTTTCTATAATGGCATGTTTGTGCACTACGGCGTGCCATGCAAACATACCCAGGGTATTAAAAAATATATATTTTACATTATTTTCCATATGGTTTTGGACACATGGGAATTAGTTTTGCACATATATGTGATTTCTACCACTGTCAGTACACTTTTACAGCCCCTGGTGTCATTTTTGCATCCTGTACATGGAATTTTTCCGTGTACATTATGGACACCAACACGGGGTCTACATGACAGCCTATCTGCTTACTGGATCACTCTACCACCCTAGTTTGCATGCATTTTACCTGCTTGTGAGGTGATTAGCATGATACAGACGCTTTTGTGTTCTCACACTCATGCACACCCCTCAGCTCCAGTTACTGATTCTCACATTTGCTTACTTCTATGTAAGCACCATGCCACTATGCCTACATGGCAAATAAGTCCATGTAGGCCTTATTAAATTCCCCCCATTCTTTACACTGCATTGTGTTCCCTCCACTGATACAGTTGTACTAAAGTGTCCCACCCCCATACAAGGAAGTAGCAATTTTATTCATAGTAACAAATGGCAAAAGGAGATAATACAAGCAACTGCCAGAATATGCATGCACTAGCCCTTAACTCTCCAGCATACATTCTTGGTTAGTGGCTTGTTCAGGGTAGGGCGAATGGAGCACCAACCATGGACATCAGCTGGCACCCACTAAATACGTTTTGCTAAAGGTAGTCCTACAAAGATGACTATCATTTTTTAAATACAGAGATGTTTATTTTTTATACCAGTGGTTAGCTCAGTAAGCTGTCCTTAGTCATCTGGCATTCCTCCTTTGCCCACAGTTTGATTCCTATTGCCTCCTACAGAAATTCATACTGCTCTGGCTATGTTCTTTTGTGCTGTTTTTTGTTTGCTAACAGAATACTGATCTGCTTCCTTGTTGTCCTTAATATGACTTGCGGTGTACAGCTTTCTGGGATTCTCCTAAACGCCTAATGTAAAAATGACAAACAAAATACATTTATACACAAAAGTGTTTGGCACTTAAAAAAATAGATTTCTGAAACTATTTATAAAAAGCTCAGCACTGTCTTAGAAATAATGACACTATCTGTTAGATGAATAAATTACATGAACATGACAGGTATTTGTCAACCCTTAGTGTTCTGAGATTGAGAGATCAGTAGTTCTGTGAGAAAATACACTGCTTAATGTCCTCATATGCTGCAGTGATTGGACCGATGGGAGTGATGGCAGAATTGTGCAGAAAACAGATGGTTCTACCATAGATCAGCAAACTGCAGAACCTGGAGAATCAGAAATATCAAAAAAAACCCCCATAATGACTGAAACAAAGAAGGCTGAAAATGTTTACTTTAGGCATTTTTTGCAGGAGTTCTACACCATAGCACACTTTTCTGAAGTCTTGGGTGTAAAAAACTGCAACCACATTGAGATCAAATCACCACCCGAGGAACATGGAAGGATCTACATCAACAGAAAAGGGTTCCACTCCTTTAACTGACAGGTCATGTGTAATACTAGGAGAATCATCCTGAAGTCATGTGCTGGCAACCCCAGAAGTTACCATGACTCCAATATCTGGGATATTTCACAATTCTACCAGAGTTTTTCCAGGGGTGATGTCCCACAAGGCCATTTACAGGGGAATGCAGGATATACATTGACACCATGGCTGATGACGCCCATCAGAAATGCACACACCCATGGAGGAATGCTAATGATGCACAGGCTCAAACCAGAAACATCACAGAGCATGTGTTTGGGCTGCTGGATTAAAGATTTCAGTGCTTAAATACATTGGGGGGCATACAGTATAATCCAAGTACTTGTGCTGAAATTATTACAGTCTGTGCTGTCCAACAAAGTATTATCCTGTGAAAACACCTGCAGCAGGAGTACCAAGGGCTAGGAGCAAACATTCCATCACATCCATATGCAGGTGAAGAGTCAGAGGGGAACCCCATGATGGATTAGAGTAGATGGAGTGTACAGTATGCCCTCAAGGTGTCCAGGAGGCAATGGATATCACAGTTGCTGACCACTTAAGGGGTAGCCCTTTCATTCTATGTACATACATAGAGTACAATTGATGCCAGGCAATGCTTACAACCTTTACTTCCCAATATAATGGCTGTGCACTACCAGCATCAGGCAGAGTTAGCCCCGAATGACAACTGTTGTAACTGTAGGACTATCAAGATATGTATGGAATTGGTAGTAGAAAATAAATGTGCAAGAACATGAATGAATGATAGATGCCTGTACCTAAGTAGAATGTGTGTTAGTTGTCCAGCAATGTCATCAATATCTGACATGACTGACATGTGTAATATATACTTATGCAGTTTACCAAATAACATGCCCCATGCAAATAAAATACCCACTATAGAAAAAGCAGTCCAAAAAGTCTTCTTATTCCCTACATTCTCACAAGTGGAGCAAAAACATGACTAAAAACAGTCTCCTCACCACAAAGTTCCCTAGCTACACTGTTACCTTTTAGTCTAGATTTAGTCTTCTGAGCACTCTGAAGATGCAAATGAAGTGTGAACTCATTAGAATTGCTGAATGCCAAACTTTGATTTTGTTTAGCAGATGTAAACATAGTTAGGCCTCTACACCATTATTAGGTGTTAATGGTTTGCAAATGTGAATGATTACTCTGGCTGAAGCAAAACACAGTAATGCACAGACACCCTTCCCTGAAGTGGGTGTGTCAGTTAGGATACCTGTACAAAGTGTGGAACTAACTGCAGTGAGCTTTTAAACAAAACCAAACACCCCACACGTATATTTCTTTTTCATAATAGCACAGCTTCCTGCCTTTGCTGAAAACTGTTGTTCACTGTCATGCATTTGTATTATACCTTAAAAGAAAAATGAGACAATATGCACTAGAGACTGCATATCTGATAGTAAAGCAGAGAAAAGGGAAGGATTCCCAGAGTACAAAGAGAAGGCAGAGCTGAAGTTTGGCAAACATATTCATAAATATTGTGTGATTACTCATTCCATTAAATATGTTATCTACACATTTACAATCAACTGAGAATGTCCAGCTGTATGCACTGTTAATACTGTATATGAAATGTCACTTGCTTGTATGCACATGATTTGATCAGTACTGCAAAGCTGTGTCTGTGGCAAAGAGAAATAACCCACTGCAACTGTGTTATGTAAGTACAATATTCTGATGGTTCATATCCAGAGCTGCCTATTTTTTTAACCTTTGTTATCCTTTTTGTATCCCTATTTATTTATTTATTTATTTATGTATTTATTGCCTTTACCACATGTGTGGGGCATGGCATAGTGTAAACATGGTTCACTGCTTAAGGAAAAAGTGAAAAGTTTAATTTCAGACCCCTTATAGAGCACAAACACTCTTAGTGGCATTACTCAGCTGTCAGCATCATGGATGGTAATGAACGCAGAAATTACACCTTATAGTTGACTCTCTCTGTGGCACAAGATGTCAGTACTGTGAGCTGAAAAAGAGAGGACAAAGATAAAGCAAGATTTGAGACCCATAGTAAATATTTTAGTGAGGGTGTCATCATGAGTACTTTAACAACTAATATGTATTTGGTAGTGCCTTTTCCATGTGGGTGTTGTCTACCTGCGCACAAACATGGATAACCACTTTAGGAAAAAAGTGAAAAAAATTAATTTGGTGCCCTTCTACATAAATAGGTTCAGTGAGGATGTGCAGCTTTCAGCACTGTGGACAGTACTGAGTGTAGAAACACACCTGCTGCCTAGCTTTCTATGTGGCACCATGAGTCAGGGCGATGAGTTCATGGTCAGACTATAGGTGAACCAGGGTTCAAATACAGCTGATTCAACTTTTTAGTAAGGGTGTCCCACTATCATTACTCCCAAAACTTTGATTATAAATGTAATATTACATACCGATAGCTATGTATAGCAATTTGATTGACAGAAAAGTATAATTACTGCTTGCATACACATACTTTTGAAGATATCATAGCTCATTAATGACTGACATATGAACCCCAGTTTAGCATCTGTGTAACTGGTTTAGCATGACAATGATGATTGTGTAATTCAAATGCAGTTGCATATCTCTGATGGACACAATAGTATACTGACAATCATACAGACCCCTCCAATAACCCAGTTATAACTGAAAACAGAATGTATTGTGAGGTATGAATCATAACTCCAAACTCTATTACTATAGTAATGCAAGTCTATCCATTTCCAATATATTGTCAGACAGTAGTCCTGCATCACAGCTGAGAGTGCATGAGCCAGGACCTTTTAATGTCACACATATACATACTTAATTGAAGTACAGCATCAGTCACTCTGTAAGCTGCATATCTTTAATGACCATGGTTGACAAACACTTCTTCAGTGGCAATGAGAACTAATCAACTGTGTGAAAATGTATGCATTCATTTTTACACAGGTTTGAATCAGACTTTGTACAAATTACTTTTACCAGTATGTATATCCAACAAAATGTGTCTCACGTTATCCCATTGACCCCACCAAAGTCAAGGCTTAAAATCCAAGCCATTGATTATTTCATCATTGACCACTGGGCAAAGTGTGACCAGGTAGAGCATCACACATGCCAAAGATAACTAAGTTCAGTGCCATTCAATGCAAACTCCAGTCAGATGTGCATGAGCTCCACCAGTGGCTCATAAACCATAAACATCTTCTGAATGCTACCAAGACTAAAACAATGCTTTTTGGAACTTGACAGAAAAAAAAGCACCTGACTCTTTGACTATCTTTAACTTATACAACCATTCCACAGAGGCAACCTGTACCTTCAAATACCTAGAATTATGGCCTAATCAGTCACAATGGGCTTCTAATTTTTACTTCTGCCTCCAAGAAAAGTGTTGCCATGCTCCAGACTATTTCTAATACCATCTGCCGATTCATAACAAACTTACCTCTCTGTGAGCATCACTGTATCATCCTAAAAAAACAAATGACTACCCATAAAACAAAGATGTAACCTATTTTTAGGATCCAAATTCTACAAAATACTCCAACTCTGCACATTTACTCCCCTTGCAGCTAGACTTCATGAAAAACCTCCTCATGCAACTTGAGGCACTGCTGCATGGAATATATTACCAAATTACATTAAAGCAAGCAGTACTTTCAATATTTTTAAGAACAGCCTAGACACCTGTTATGGGAACAACTATTTTGGTATGTTGGCAGGCTAGAAGGGCATTAATGCTCATGCTTGAAATATTTGTATGCATGTATGTACTCACAAAACACACAGACTCTCATTACCCATGAAACCAACCTCCGCAGAACTGCACATGCTTTCCCCTCTCAGACATCTTTAGTAATCTCTCCCCATCAACATAAGTGAAATTAACAGTTATTCCATATTGAGAATGCAACTCAAAAGCACTTCATCATCCAAGCCAAATGCTCTTGCTTTATCATGGGACATATCACCTTACCTATTTGAATTCCAAGGTTCTTCTCTTAAGATTTACTGAAGAGTGACCCACTTTAAAAACTAATGTATATATTGTGCATTACACTCTGCTTGATTGCACAGTAAAATGTATATAAACAGTTTTTTTCTATGTAATTAGTCTGAATTACTCTGTTATTGCTTACATTTCTGCATTTTTTGTTTGTGAAATGTCTTGTATTTCACAGGGGTGAGCCTGAAGTTGGTCAGTATTGATCAGTGCAACAGCTATATATAATATATGTGTGTGCGTGTGTGTGTGTGTGTGTGTGTGTGTGTGTGTGTGTGTGTGTGTGTGTGTGTGTGTGTGTGTTTGTGTGTGTATATATATATATATATATATATATATATATATATATATATATATGTATACATACATTAGCTATTTGCTATTACCACAGAATGAGTCCACATGTAAGACATGTAAATACATATTACAACTAGAAGCAACCCTCTCTCTCACACAGATTGGAGATCAGTAGCTATACTAAGTCCACAACTACTCACTGCAAGACAAATATGAAATCTTCCTATACTGAGGTTCTCTGAAAATTACTTGCAAAACAACAAAGACCCTTTAGGCACATCACTGCCTATACATGTGCCATAGACATACCTCAGCAATACATTGACACCCATTTACAGTTGCCAACATTTTAAATACCAAAAATGGGACCCTTTTAAGGCAAACATGATATTTTACAGAACAAACAATACCCACAACAACCAGTGCAAAAACTGGACTTCTCTTTTTTGTCAAAATAAAAACTCACTCTTGTAGTATTTCAGTTGCTTATGCTGTTTCTTATAATATTTAAGTGTTTGACACACAAATTGTTCTATGCAACTCTTAAAGGAAACTTAGGCAATATTTTTCCTCCTAAACTCTCAAGAAGACATTTTTCATATTTTAATAGGACATAACTGCCTAAAGAGTGGCTATCCTGCTCAAAGAGGGATAGCCGGTAACCCTACCCCATTTTATACCATTTATAACTTTTTCTGCACTACCACAGACAAGAGTCACCAGAGTAGTTTGCCAAGCCTTTCAGGCTAGACAAGCAGTCAGCTTGCCATGGTAATGCACCTATTATAAGTGACTTCACAGTTTGGCACGCTGATGCATAAATAACAAAGCTGAGCAAGCACAGGATAACAATCAGGTACCTGTCAGGTGCTAGACTCTGCCATATCACCAAGGCACTCAGGTCCCTTCACTACAAGTATTATTATGACATAGTCATTATAGACTTGATGGACCTCTCTCAGCACATCTGTAAGACTGGAATGAAACTGCTTTCAAGCAGTATCCTACTACCACCAAGAATGATGCCACAGTATAAGCAAAAGATGATTCAGTTGTTGGTGTTATTCTGTGGGAGACCAATATGTATGTCAGCCTACAGGAATATTGAGACACTTCCACCTGTATTTACCCAGGATGTTCTGCAACTATCTAATCAGGGCTTTCACATAACTTCTAAAATGTTTTCTGCTCCGTAATATCTTTTTATTCAATGTTGCTCTACTCAGCTATTGACCTAGTACATACAAATTCCTGCTTGGCAAATATTAGTGTAGCACTGCCCAACACTAGGAGCCTGAATAAGAAAATGCATCCCTTGAGACCTTCCTAATGCTGAAAAAAGGACTATTTGTGTTTTTGAATCCTGGGTCCAGATCAGAAACAATGCTCCCTGCCTCCCTCCTTACTAGGTTTCTCTGCCTATGTCCTGTTTAGGCCCACAAGTCTACACAGCAGTAAAGCTGGTGGTGTAGAGCCTGACTTTATCAAAAAATGTCAGAACATATATACTAATTCAAGCAGGGCAATGAGCTTGAACTGCTTAATATCCTTGTATCAGTAAACAAGACCTCATACCCCATCCTGGCCAACTACAGAACCCTATCTATTACACCCACAAATCACAAATCATATCTTAATAAACACAAAGTCTCACTAATTAATAAAATCACCATCTTTTTAAGGGACTTTAACTACCTCTTCATAAACTGACACTCCTACAACTGTACAAATAAATATGCACAATGCTTCCTTGACTTTAAAATTGCAAACTCCCTCAATTAAATTGTAGCCTTCTCATTATGAGCATCAACATGCTTGATGTTGTCATAGCAAACGCAGCCCTGCATGCTCCTCACCCAGAGTCAAGTCTTCACTGTTCAGGTCAGATCTCAGTGGTGTGTCACTCACCATACAATCCCAGTATAGGCCACTGACCATCTATAGAGACGTCTCCATGGTCATGCTTCTTGCATCTGTTGAAGACTTGAGGTGGTTCAACAGTCTTACCTCCTTGATGATACTTTTAGTAAATACCACCACATATACCTAAAGTCTATACTCTCATCTGAACTATTGCACAGAGGCTCATGTTCCTATACACCACACATACAACACCAGCTTTAGAAATAAACCTCTCTTGTGGAGCTCATCTAGAAATAAACTCTACAACTAGTTCCTATTCACTACGCATACAAGTTTAGAAACAAACCTCTCTTGTGGAACTCAACTAGAAATAAACTCTTTATAATAGTAAGATAAATTCATACTCAAAATGGTTAAGAAACAAGTCAGGTGAAAGATCAAATCATGTAGAGCTAACAATGAACTAAACATTATTATGGCAGTAAAGGATAACCACAAAAAAATGTTTAATTATGGAAAGAACATTAAAAATAATAATCAGCATTCTGTAGAGCTTACTATTAATGGCATCACCCATTAAAATGCTGAGGATATATCAAATGACCTTTCAGATAACTTTATCTCCAACTTCTCCCCTCTGTCACTTCTAAGCTTTGTAATACAACATATTGAGTCAATACTGCCCCTGATAATTACTTCTGAACAGGTACTAAAAGTGCCTTCAATCACCAAAAATACAGGCTGTTCACGTCTCTCTCTGTCCTGATCAATATAAAATACATCCTGTCAGACCTTCTCCTTAAATTTGTCAAACATAGCTCTTCTACTGGATACAGTTCAAAAGCCTGGAGGATAGATTAAGTAGTTCTACTACACAGCAGGGACGCCACACTGCCTTTGGCAGCTATAGACCAATCGGTGTCACCAGCATCATTTGCTTGATGATGTTATTTATTTTCATTAACCATGTAATCAGGCACATAGGGAACTTACAATCATTTCATATTAAACTACTCAGATTTGTAAAAGGTAGATCATGTCTATTAAACCGAAGTGATTTCTTTTAAACAGCCACATAACTATATAAGGGTAACATCATACACATAGTGTAATTAAATTTCACGAAGGCACATGGCACTATATTCTTCTCTGTCATCATTGACAAACTGGTCAAACTTAATGTAATCCCATATAACTGACTCAATTGCCAACAGGGTCACCAATAGACAGAAAGTGCACTTTATCCTCCAAAAGACTTGTCAACAGTGTTGTACCATGGGACTCTGTTTTTCTTCCACTTCTCTGATGTCAAATCTGTCATTGAAGGCCTCTGGCTCAGCAAACTTAAAGATAACTGCAAGCTTGGCACCATCATTAAATCCTCTGAAGACACTTGACTCCTCCAAGAGGGCCTAATTTGGAAAGGTTTGTGGTGCATTGATCATGGTTAAAAGCTGATTGCCAAAAAATGCAACATTTTGCAGTCTGGGAGGCAGGAACTGTTTCATGTTCATTATAGACCTAGGCACCTTCATGCATAATGAAGTGACCTTTGACCACCACATAATCTCTGTCATTAGGAAGGCTTTCCCCCTTATCTAGCTAAGGAAATCTCTCCTCCATCAAAACAGGTCATCATTCCTCTCTACACATCTCTGATCTGGCCCATGCTAGAACAAAATGCAACATTTGGTATGTAGCTATGAAAACATATTATCCAAACTGAAAAAGAAAATGTTTCCCAATAATGAAATCTTAGATATAGGTTCATAGGAGATTACTAGACTAATGGCTTAAGAGATCTTACAAGTCTAGCCAATATAACCCGATTTTACCCAATATATGGCCACTAGGGGCAATAGGATGGCATGGATTTGTGCCTCTGCATTGAGTATCTTACATATTGCCCTCATCCATAAGCAACATAGGCACTACCCCAGGTGTGTATTTGTGATTGCCCATCCATTAATCCAAATTCATTTGAAGAGAGCTGTCCCATATAAAAGGACTTCCTAACCAGATATGAGCTCTGTAAGTTACCCAGGGTATCTAAAAGTTCTGTCTTCCTTCTCTGACTCCTAAAAACTTCCATGGGGTAATCTATAATCTGGCCTACAAAGCTGTAAATGACCCAATCCAGACTGATTCACTAAATATCTATAAAACTGGTAGCAGCACAAATACAAGATCAGGAGAACTAAATGTATATTGCAACATCAATGGGCCCTTTTCAGGACAGATATCTCTTCCAAACCATTTCTCACCTCTGGAACAAACAACCACTTTCTACAAAGCAAAGCACGTCTCTCACTATCTTCAGATCTAACTTGTATGGGAAATCACAAAATTACTCCAGGCCCAGCTCTCATCCCTTATGGACAGGGAGAGTACCTAACTACGTAATTTAGTGGGCTTGCAGTGGTAAGGCTTAGGAAGGTTTAAATGACCTATTATGTGATGTCAACCCATGAACATATGAAACTATAAATCTGCAAATTACTTTATGGTTGTTGATTTTTGGGCCAGCATTAAAGACACTTTATTCAGAAGATATGCTTGGCTTATGACCCTATACATTATCTTTTTATGTGGAATTCTATCAGGGAAAACTGTGAAAGAACTGAAACAGAATGAGTTTTCACTAAACATTTAACATATATTCTATTTTCTAGTTTTGGCCCTTTTACATAAGTAGACTAGACATAAAGAAAGAAGTCTTGTGATCCAAATCAGTAAAGTAGAGTATAATACCCACATTCTTTCTTTTACAGTTCTGTGGGTTGGCTACCTCATGCAGTATCTGACTCTCCCTAATGGTGAGCTGAATAAGACTGTTCAATTAATTGATAGCATCATAAGTGCATGTAATGTGCATGTATTCACTGAGGGTCTATGTTTAGTGACTGAATGGCACATTCACCGAATGGCCATTCATCACATACATAACAGTGAACATGCCATTCTTTGAAAGGCCATATGATCATAAAACATATCCTCAAACGATCATAGTTGCTCAACATAAAGAAATTGTCATGAAGAGCATACTTATCAGTAACATAGGGATAAGGAGATCTGCCCTTTTCCCACTGTAGTGTGATCTCGAAGTTGGTATATATAAATAGCGGGGGTGTGGAGGGTGCAGCCCCCCACATAAGGAGGGTCTGGTGTTCACTGAATCCTGTTCATGTGGGGGGCTGTGCAACTCACATTCCCACTAAGTATATATACCAACTCTGAGATCGCACTACAGTGGGGAAAGGGAAAGGGCAGATTTCCTTAGCTGTATGTTATCAATAAGTACGTACTTTATGCCATTTTCTTTATGTTGGTCAACTATGATCTTCTTCTGAGGATATTATTTACGATCTTATGGCCTTCTGGTGAAATGCACTTTTGCTGAAATGTGTGCAACAAATGGCCATTTAGTGAACATGCAATTTGATCGCTAAACATAGACCCTTTCATTGGTTGGTTACCACTGATCTAAGTTTAGCCTCCTTCACTCCCATCCCACCCCAACCTCTGCTGTATAGGGGGTGTTGTCAGCATTTATTCCTAATATCCCATTCCTATCTTTAGAATCTTATCAGCATCATCCTGACTATGAATCAAAGAACTTAGCAGTGCTCCAAACCTTGTAATTGCTCATAAATACTGCTATTCAGTTTCCTTTAAGCACATCTTAAAAAGGAGTGAAAAAGGTCATGACTATATTGCAAAGTTACATTATAACCAGTACTTCTGGCTAACTCTCAAGTTTATTTAGTCACTCTTTCTACCACAAGCACATGCCTCTGCTAAGCCATCTTTTACTCTAAGTGTCTTCAACCAAATGATACTACCACAGCTACTACTACCACTGAGTCTAATGTCTCATTCTCACCTCACTAACTTTCAGAGCCCATTTACCAGAACTACCTCTATAATTCATTCAGTTTTAACAAACCACACCTGCACACAGTTGCCAAGCAACTCTGTCCCTCCACAAACTTGCATTTATAGTCATCCACTTATATTATTTCAAATATATACCTGTAAAATATTTACCAAAAAACAAAGCACTAGCATATATCTGCAAACCCTTAAACAAAATAAGACTCATAGTTTCTTCTCTTCAAACCTATCTCTTGCTTACTGGTGACAATCCACCCCAGTCAGGATACAAAGAATAATAACTCCAAATCATTCTCAGATGAACTTAAAATTTGCCATACAAAGGCAAGACGTCTGCAACAAAGTCAAACAATTTACATTCATGGATTGCATTCTAGAAAGCAGGCATCCTTATCATCACATAAACCAGGATAACACACAGTATATCCGATGATCTAATGCTCCCACATGGCTGTAAAATAATACCAGATATCTAAAAGAGCTTCTGGTATCTCTGTGCTATTTAAGAAGAAGAACCTTACTTGCAGTAAAATTAGCCCTTTGTTGAGCTACTCATTGTCACTCTTCAAATGATTTCCCGTATGCCAGCAACAGTAACATAGACACACTCAGAAGTATACACTTGTGGCTGACATCTAACATTAAAACAAGACATCTAAACATTGGGAGATGGTTCCATAAACTAGCATCATCTATTCCTCAATTACCACTTCATAAGCCATCTCCAACGTTAAGTCTGTTTGACCTAACACATTTAATAATGAACCAGCTAGAGTAAATGGAAAATACTCTCCAGTCATGTGAAGGAATATACTCCTCATTCATGTAAAACTGAGTTCTTCCTTAAGTCTATTCAAACCCAAATTTGGACCAATGTATAGGAAATTGCAAATTCACTCCAGGATTGTCACCTGTGGCCCTTAGTGACAGGGGCAATTTGTTGATGACCCAAGGCACATGCATACACCAAATCTGTTCCAGTCTTTGGGAACTGATAACTAGGAAAAGTGAGACATGAATGGCTAAGCTTAAAAAGGCCCTAGGGCTGTTAGAGTAATAATCTTGTATGATCCTATGATCCTGTGAACTGGTAGAGAAAGGGCAGTAGAATATATCCTTAATTCCAATAAACTACATATAAAATCTTTTGGTATCACCCTTTATTCCATTAGTTACTGCCACCCCCACCTACCTAATGTGGGGCAAGCTTAAAATTGGGAAATATATATATACAACTTAACTAGTCAAAATCTACCACAACTTTTAATATCTCTGCAATTAACTCATTACTCTCATGCAACTGGATTGCAATATAATACCTATCACTTGATGAAGCTGTCTTATACATCAAACAGACATTATTAAAGTAAGTTCAGTAGATCCACTGCAATAATTAAGTAAATAAATGATTAGAAAGTTCACTGACTTACCTCTGAAATTAAATATATCACATAAAAGAGAGAGGCAAAGCATGGAAAACACAGAAAGCACAAAAGTGACATTTACTCAACAAACATACAGGACACTATGGAACCTAATAAAGAATATAGTGGAAAATGCAGTGGAAAAAGGAAAGAAAAAAATGCTTCCCTAATGCACAAACAAGCAGCAGCAAAACCCTTAAATGTTTCTAGAACTGTATTAAGTTATTGAATCCAGAAAAGAATACTCTGAACTCTCTCTTCATGAATTAACATGCAATGTAGCCTGTAAAATGAACTTGAATTTTATCCAGATAGCCACCTATTATGCCTCCAGACAATAACAGTGACCTTAATCATCCCACTACATGACTATCTCAACAAATGCTATATAACCTTTAACTTTCATACAATTTCAGTTGAGTCCATTAAAAATCATTATTTATACTTAAAATAACTACTCTTGCTGTAAACATAACTCCTGAATATCTTCATCTTGTAAGACAGTTTACTGCTTTCCCAATTGCCATACTTACAGATCACATTATAAATTTAAAAAAAAATTATACCGGACTTAAAGAATCAATCCTAACTGACCATCCTATCAACCATATGGCATACAAAACTAAGGAAAAAGTTGGTACTTTGTACAAAAGCTGCACCACATACACAGTTACAAGCAGCACAAACACTATCACTAATTCTATTGTATACTGTCCCCATGGTAACTAATGTTCAATAAACCCTTCTATACAAACATGAAACATATTACAATTGTTAAATTTGCTACTACCCTTCTTGAGCAGCCAATGACAGTATAGCACTCCATCAAGCACAATGGTTACAGCTTCAATATACTGTAGCACTCAATCAAGTTAAAATGTGCACACCATACTTTATAAACCAAATAAGATGTCCTGCTATCTCCAACCCACTGTACAGATATACTCCAATCAGGTAACTAAGATCTAATCACCTAAACGTAATACTCTCTTCTAAATCTAACAATAACTTTGTTTACTCCCTCTACTCATTCTGTGTAGCTAAGCTATGGATCTCTGTTCTGGCTGAAAGTTAGTTATGAATTCAGACTACACTAAAAAAAATGTCTTTTGGCTTTTCTCAGTTAGGGGTCACCACAGCAGATCACTGATCTGCATATTGATTGGCTAACCATTGCACCACCATGGCCAAGTCGGACTACACTAATACTAACTAAAAATAAACACACACCTCATTTCTTCATGGAGCTCCCATTGCAGCTTCTAAGCAGTGGACCTGGACCATATTCCCAGTTATCTACTCTTCTTTTATCACAACCTACATCTAACAAGTGAGTTTTACTATACTAATCACTCTTTCCACCTTTCCCTCCAACAACTCCCTTCCTCCCCTATTTTTCAAAGCCCAGTTGTTCTACTCAACTCATCTCTCTGTCTCTTTTTTTCATAATTAATAAGTACTTTACTCTTCCAGGCTTCCTCAGACTTGTGCAGCCTTGCACACTTTCATAATCCTTATTCCTAGCTATATTATTGGGATGTTGTTATCATAGATGTGAATTATATAACAAGAATTGTTGACCATAGCAGTGCACAAGACGTTTTGGGAAGACATTTTGTCAGTATTGTCAGTTGCCTTTTGCTATTATATTTTTCCAGATGTATTTTGGCAGTAGCAGGAGTTCCTTGCCTCAAGCCTTATCTTTAAAGATGATGGGAGTTCTCTATTAATATAAATAGTTTTTTTTCCCCCTGAAGAATGTGAGTAATTATTTCACAGCCCTTGAGGCACATTTCCTAGCTTACCTATATTCAGGAAAATGTAGAATGGTTCATATGAAGGAAGTAGCCTTCAGTTATTTCTGGTGGCCTAACATGTGATACAGATTGAAAAGGCAAGGGTATGTTTGGCATGTATAAGTGGGTAAAAAATACTTCATTTGATCCTTTTACCTCCATGGGAGTGGCCAGATCATCCATCCCACTATGTAGGACAATTAACATGTTATTAGTGGTGGGAGATATCCACAAGGAATGGCCAGTGATTGCTGTCAAGACCCCCCACAACTTCTGAGATAAATATATAGTGAGTAAATTAAATGTTTAGTCAATTTGAACACAACTGTGTTTGAAGAAATAGTGAGGGAACATGTGCCATAGTGTGTTGCCTAAGAATTTGCATGATTCCTGGAAAAGAATGTCATACAACACACTGTGTTTGCTTTATATTCTCAAATCAATCAGACAAAAGGCTGGTTCAGCTCTAAAATAAAAGTTTGAGAAGTGTCCAAGGGCAAAGGCCTCTTCAAAAGCATCTGGATGGTGTCTGATGTTTTACAGAAACATATCTTTTACTGCTATCTGAAATCCCCTAGTATCTTATGATGGGAAGACAATTGTGCACTGGTTTTAGTTTTTTAAGCCAGTAAGGGCACATCAAATGTTGAAACAACAACAGGAAGTTTAATCAACCAGTGCAAAACAGAAGATGTTCAGTTTTGAACAGTCTACCCCACCTCATAATTACACTTCCTATAGTTAAGTGTATACCTGCTATAGTGCTAGTGCAAACTGGTCCCATTTCCTACAGACTGAAGATTATGTTGACTGATGTAGATGAATTACCTACTGTGGTGTCCTTGGTTGCTATCAAGAGTGATGGTAATTTTCTGATAGTGCTGACAAACAATATCCAGGCTGAATAGTCTTTTTCCATGGGCTAATATTTACCTAGCTAATGAGACATCATCAATTATTTCTTCCATAGGTCCTGTTACCAGTTCAACACCCCAAATTCCTTCTACACAACCAATCAAAAGAAGAGTTACTGAATTATCTTGCAGTCTGTACCAAGAAAGAAGACGACTACAGTGCTTGAACTTGCATAGTGTTAGATTTACTTTTTGGTGAAATATTTGGTCCAGGGATTCTAGTACTCTTTCTTTGAGGGCATTGGATTTGGGGTACAATGCATTAATGTTCCACAGGATTTGCTATAGTTGTATGCATGTGTTGGAGAGGGGTTATGACTTATAGCAGAGTGTGTGTGTGTATTGCCCTTGTATGGAAAATACAGTAACAGCATATAACAGCAAATTATGCTATCTCTGTCTCTCTTCTAGTATTATTTTGAACTTACAAGACAGTAGAGACAGGACAAATGGAATACTATCCTCTTTCTAAACAAATATATTTGGATGTCATCCTGAACAAACCATCTTGTATGATTTCTTTCATCCTTGACAGGCTGCAACAGAGAGTGGATTTCTTTCCCCATTAACTTGTGAAAAGTTTATCATCAAAAGGACATTTCTAAAGGCATCAAGAGGATGTATTCTTCAATATAGATATTTTCTGTAATAATCAAATTTAATTCAACATTTTTGTATCAAACAACATGCAACACAAATCTGACAAAAACAGCACACAACATAATTCTGACTGAAAAATTAATATCAAGTAGTGTAACAATTATTACTATATATATATATATATATATAAATATATATATATATATATATATATACATATATATATATATATATATATATATATACACACACACACACACACACACACACACACACACACACACACACACACACACACACACACACACTCACACACACACACATGCGCGCACACTTATGTATCATGTAAACCCATAAGTATAAATGATATAATACAGAATACTGCGACAGAAAGTCAGGCATCCACTGGGGGAAATGAGAAAATATAGCATTACTTGTGTTGACATCTCTTTTGGTCCCATATTTAGTGACACAGGCTTTTACCAATTCTGAAATGAATCTTATCATTATATTAGTTTTTGTAAGAGTTCTTGGTTTAGGAAAGTCAAGACGAAATTTATAGCATTCACATTAATATTCTGTAGCTAGTATTTTTTTTAAGTTTCTCCAACAGAACAGACCAAATTGGTTGAATAGATTTAAATAACCAGAAAACATGAAAAGAATCAACTGTTGAGTTGTCACCACAAGTATTGCAACTTCACCAATAACACCTAAGATTGTAAGCAGTCAGGAAGGCAATGTGTAAAGGTATTCATTGCTGATGAGCAAATTTTGAAAAAGGTAAAACTTAATTTGCATTATTGCATACAGTCTCCCAATCCAGGTAGACATTTTCTGTTTTAATTAAGACAACGGGCAATTCAAAGAATGCACCTCTGAAATGTATTTTGAGTTTAACAGTAAGTTATACAAAAAGGAGATATAATACATATTTTAAAGTACAACAAGAAGGAAGATTGTTTTGCATAACTTTATTTTAAACTTTCAATATTAAAATAAAAAAAGCAGCTTTTAAATAATTTATGCAAATGAAGAAAAAAGACACGTTACAGTGGTGTGTTCAGGCAATAGTTATAACAATTATGGAGTGTTTCAGAATGTTAATAAACATTGCATATATTCAATAAAAATAGTTTAGTATGGCTATAAATTTATATAACAGTAACATATTTGCTTAATTGAAACATGAATAACAGATAACTAAAATCAAGCATTTATCATTAATATTGTGAGCAGTTTCAAAATATCGAAACTAGTTCTAGGCAACAGGATGATTTGGCTTCTATGGACTATGATCTCTGGCAGGGGCTACAAGATCAATACAAATGATAACACCTAGCAAACTGTGTCAAAGAGGTGTCTATGAAGAAATTAAGTTTATTATCAGTCCTAAAATGGGGAAAATTTCACAATAATTCTTACTAAGTTCAATGGTAGAGTAACACTGTTTTGGGGATTATCTTTGAAGGGTTGAATGATGTAAATTCCGTAAATAATTTTAACGTTTTTCATAAATAAGTGAACATTCAACATTAACAGTTTAGTAAATGAAGGAAGCTTGAGGAAATCTCTCAAAGTTTCACCAATAAAAGGTGAAATTTTTAACAGTAATGGTGTAATTCTTGATAACTAATCTGCAGGAAACCGATGGGTTTGTTATTAGGTTTTGAGTCTGACAGATTATTTAAGATTACTCTGGTGTTATTATTGCACAAAAAGTTAAAAAATTGTTTGTTAAAGAAATGGAAGAGTTAATTTATAATAAATGAAATTTAGCTACTGCAAAATACAATATCTTAGGAAATACATTAATTTTAATATTGGCTATTCTTCTAAGTAGATTGAGTTTAAACTTCCTGCAGCTTATTAAATTTGCCTTCATTTTTTGCATGACATGCTTAAGGTTTGACCAAATTAATGTATGTCAGTTTTGTTTTTGTCCCCAAGATGTTTGATTTCATTAAATGAGATGTTGATTCTACTTGCAATGGAACAAAGCAGTATCTCACTCATAGACCTTAGGAACAAAATTTAATCTGTCAGATTCAGGTTATAATTTGAAGCTTTAGTATATACCTCTACAGTTTGTAACAACTGGAGAATAGTTTTTACCAGATTATGAAAATATATGAAATATCACTGGTAAAAGAAGTAATGTTGACAAATAAGTTAAAAATGTGATCTTTGGAGTCAAAAGATTTTGTAAAATTTTAGAAAATAAGGCCTTCAGATATAGAATAAAGAGACAGAGTAATAGCTGACAACACTGCCCCTGAGACACTACTCACAAGCCACACCAATTCTCATTATCCCAGAACTAAACTTCACATCACTGAAGATACATTTTCCTCTCAGGCACCTCTTCTTTGACAAGATCTGATCAGTACAAAATAAATCAACATTTACTCCAAATTCAGAAATTAACTCAAAAAGCACCTCTTCATTCAAACCAAACTCCTGCTTTAACACATATCAACTAGCACACTATCCTTGTCTCCTTTCTACTTTTCTTCTCTTCACAGAGTTTCTTAAGGTTGACAACACTTTAGAAACTAATGTAAATATTGTATGTTTTATTCTACTTATTTATTTGCAATGTAGATATACTTTTTTTCTTTGTATAGCATCAAAAGTACTTTGTTATTGCCTACATCTCCTATTGCTTGTGAAATGTTTTCTATTTCATCCAGGCAGAGCCAGAAATTGGTCAGTATTAATGAATGTACTACCCTAGTAAACAAATATAAATAAACTAGCAGATATCAAATAAAATAAATAAAAATGTACATGTGGTAATTGTATAGGTGATTGTCTAACTCTCAATCACATTACAATTAGAAATTAAATCATATAATACATTTGAGGCATGAATGTATCTTTTTATAATATTTTTACAACTTCAAATAAAAATGAGTTATTAACATTTTACTTTAATGTAGTACAAATGCTGCTTGTTAATGATGAATTGTGTGACATGTTATAGGATTAAATCCAACATAATATTATTAGAGTCTGACATGATTCCATAAATCATGACTGCAGTTTTGAAATAATTTGGTTTCAAACTGACAAACATTTTTGCAGGTGTCCTTGAATAGATTTTGCTGCCAAGATTAGCAAACAATGTAGAATGGTAATTTTGTATTGATAGGAGTCTGTGTTTGGCTTAGGCTTACCTCTGTACACTACCATCAGCAGAACATTATTAATAGAGTACAATGCTCCCTTTTGCATGTACCTCAACAGATACCTGTAGCAGCTGGAGAGACCACAGGGGTTTCTTAACAAGAAAATGCAGGGCCTCCAAGCCATGCCATGACATACGTGGATAGACTGAAAGCCCTGTCACTGTGCTCTGTATCATACTGGCTTCTGAGAGATGACTTGTGCCTTGCCTACAGGGCAGGTTCTGACCTTGCACCGATGGAAATACTGCACATATGCAAATCTAATGGTACAAGAGACACTAGCTCTAGGGATCTTAACCAATCCTGTGACATTAACAGAACATGCTTGAGAGACAGATATATCTGCCAGAAACTGCCACTCCTCTGGAATAAACTTCCAAATCATGTGAAGCAGAGCTCCTCTCTGACCCTATTCAAGCACAACCTAGACAAATGGATGGGAGACCACAAATTCACCCCCAGGGGTGGCACCCATGTCCCTCATAGACAGGGGTAGTTGGTGTTGACCATAAACTCACTCTGCGAATTACATCCATCTAATAAGGACAATTGGTTGACTTGTGCTGAACATGGCTAGGCATGTAATGGTTGTAGGACCACTAGTCTAGTAACCTCCTATGAAACTATGAACCTGTGTCGACAGTTCTCAGGAGGCATATTACTACAGCTGTTTTAGAAGGAGCATGTAAAGTAATGGCACCAATGGCCATCAATACATTAGCTCACATCACAGATTGTAATACCCCCTTGTAGCCATATTGTACAGTCACACCTCAATATAGCATATGTCAATGACAGCAACATTGACATGTCAAGTGATCATAGGGGCATAGGACACTATTAGGCTGATGACCAGCATCACATGAAATCCTAACCATTATTGTAAAATGAAAGTAAAAATGGCTATATGTATATTATTGAAGATAGTAAGACTATTGTGCGTATGTGTATATTTGTTGAATTGCATTACATTCTGCTACTGTCCATATGTGACATGTGCACCACACCATGACAGAATTATAAATCACACATGCAGTGGTCTGGGGATGTCTTGCATAGGCTCATGGAAGCACTCTGCTTCATGATATGTGTATGTTTATTTGACATGAGGACAAGCTTCACTCCACTGCAGGAAGGAAGTCCATGTGGACAGAGGACAAAGGAGGATGTGTGGGGCTACGTGAATAGTACCACAAGTGGTAATGAAATGAAGAGCTATTCCAAAGATCACACAATAACCATAATGTACCAGCAAACAAATGCACAACAGCACACTGGGTCTGATATGAACATTACAGCTGTATAGGCACTGAATAAGAATGCCATGTAATGTCACAGTAGCAACACCACATATGTCTGATTGTAATACTGTTACTTTGCAGAATATGGAGTATGATAGCATCATTCTAGGCTGAGGAAAATATGTTGTGAGCACTGTAGGGCATGGATATAAAGTCAAATCCCTGTGTAAAACTGTCTTATAAGTGATAGTTGTATGTATAGACACACAAGCAGCTTGTTGTCAGATGAGAACACTTATATGTGTAGCTAAAGTACATTGCAAACCCAGTAGTTAATGTTACTGCCACAGCACAAGTTTGCCATGAATACTGTCAGAGTGCGTGTTACACAGGATTACATTATTGTATGTTACAACATGTTTTAAGGAGTGTTGGAAATAGCTGTGGACTCACATATCATCCTAAAACTTACTGTTTACAAAGCACAGTACTTAATGCAAGTGCCAGAGGACAACTCTAGTGTTTACAGTGTTGGACAATACTTTACAGCTGATGATATCAGCAGTGTCTGGTGAGAGGAAGATAGTGAAAGCAGTATCCCACATGCAGGTGTAAATCTAAAGTGTTCTCTTTAATGTCAAGGAAGTACACACACACACACACACACACACACACACACACACACACACACACACACACACACACACACCATTTGACTGCAGTAACAACAGAACCCCTACTTAACTTAGGACACAGATTAGAGAACTCAGTACCTAAGGCATGTGTCAAGGCACAAGTCTGACTTTTATAAGGCTGTAGGACAATTTATAGTGGATTACATCATCACTGGATGTTGGATAAAAGATGGGATTGTAGTCATGACTGCAGGATACACAATTATGCTCTTCTGACTAGACAGGCACACAGACATACATGCATGCACCGATTAACTCCAGTGAGGTTAGAACTCTTATCTAACAAAGTACATAGACTAGAGAACTCACTACTTAATGCAATCACCACAGGAAAAGTCTGGCTTTTACAAGGCTGCAGGACAATTTATAGTGGATGACATCATCATCATTGGATGTTTGATAGAAGATGTGGGAGGCCTGAATGAATTGGATGTGTAGGCATGTATAACTGTTAAAATGTTGATACTCCATGGATTGTAGTGATTACTGCAGGATACACAATTCTGCTTGACTGACTAGACAGACACACAGATACCAGTTGACTACACTGAGATTAGAACCCCTACCTAACTAAGTGCACAGATTAGAAAACTCAGTACTTAATGCAAACACCACATCACAAATCTGACTTCTACAATGCTGCAGGAGAGTTGATAGTGGATGACATCATCAGTGAATGTTGGATAGAAGATGTTGGGATGCCTATCTGAAATGGATAACTAGCCATGTACAAGTCAAGATATTAAAGACATGCATGTTACCACATAGGTTCATAGGTTGGTAATAGGCTATCAGCGCTAGGGCCTATACAAGCCTAGGCATAACAATTCCCTGGCTATTTCTTTCCACACTATTTACTTCCTTGGATCCCTGTCTAGCAGGGTGACTGATGTAATCCCCTGGAAAAGGAAGGAACCAGTTTCCTCCAGGCTGCATGAAAGGCTTTCTGACACACTCTATCCAAGGCACTTTTTATGAATGATACAGCATGAGGAATGCTGAACTCAGTCTTCCAGAATTCCTTCAGTGTTTTATCTGAAGAATGGGTCATGTTGAAGAGCCTTGAGAAGAGTGCTTTTGTGTAGAGCATCTTGAAGCAGGCATTGACCTGTTGATCCATAGGATGAATGAGAGAAGTTATGTTGGGAGGCAGGAACTGAACCCTGATGACATCATAATCTATCTGAAGAAGTTCCTCTAAGTCTTGTGGGTGGGCCGAGGCATTGTCCAGAAGCAAAAGAGCTTTCACTGATAAATTGTTCTATGTAAGGTACTTGACACTTGGAGAAAACTCCTCGAAAATTCACTCCTTGAAAACTGACTGGTCTACACAAGATTTGGTGTTTGATTTCCACATTACAAATGGCTTTGATTTTATAATCTTTATTCCAAAGTATCTTGGGTTTTCTGAGTGATACGCCAGCAGAGGCTTCAGCTTCAAGTCTCCACTGGTGTTTGCTGCCACAAGAAGTTTAAGTCGATCTTTCATGGGCTTGTGACTTGGAATCCTAGCTTTTTCTTGGGTTATGCAAGTCTTACTTGGCAATCTCTTCCAGAAAAGCCCTGTTTCACTGCAATTAAAAATCTATTCTGGCAGACAGCCTTCTCTCAATATAAATTCTTCAAATTCCTTGACACATTTCTGTGTGCCTTCTTTGTCAGCACTACCTGCCTCTGTTTGTCTCAGAACACTATGGATGCCACTTCATTTTTTAAATCTGTGGAACCATCCCCTACTTGTTTTAAATTCTTCTGTTTGCTGTGAGCTACTTCCTAGAGGTATTTTTGTAGGTCTTCAAAGATGAGCTTAGCTTTCTCACAGATCATGGTCTGAGTTATTGGATCTCCCTTCATCTGACTCTTATGGAGCCAAAGAAGCATCTTCTCTATATCTTCATGAATTGTTTTGCTGTGTTTGTCCAAAACCTTTGTTGATTCTTTTGACACATCAGCACCCATGATGCTGTCTCTATTTTTCCAAAATGTTGAGACAGTAGACCTAGGCACACCATACTGTTCTGCTATTCACCCATTTTACCTCCTCTCTCAATTTTACCCATGGTTTCTTTCTTCTTTTCAATGCTCAGCCACTTATTTTTCCTGCCAGTATCACTATTCTTTGGCCCCATTTCTTCACTTCTTCACAACACTCAAAAGAAACAACTGCACTACATAAACAACACAACAACAGGAAACAATGAACAACCTTTCAGCCTTCTTTCCGAGTTGAACTGCAAGATGGTGGTTGAATTGTGGATGCCCAGGAAGCCTAGAGCATGGCTGAATTGTGTAATGGTTGAGCTGCAAGGTGGTTGAATTGTGAGGTACCATCTGTATACTAATCCTTTAGAATCACAATTTCCTCTCAATTGTGATTCTGGAACCACAGTAGTTCAAAACGATGAAATCATTTTCCAAAATACAGTTATAACAGTTTCAGTTATCACACCTTACTGTTCCTCTAGTTAGATTTATACCACTGGTCCCCTTAATACTATCACTATGGCCTTCTAACATTCTTTTACTGTTTTTATCCATTTTAAAAACAAAATTTGGTGAGTGTGCAAAATGTATCATTTGCTGTTGTGTTTCCAGTGTGCTGGTATACCTTAAAAAGACAGGTTTGCCAACTACTTGCAAACAGCTGTCCACATTACTACAAGTGTCTCAGAACACTATGGATGCCACTTCATTTTTTAAATCTGTGGAACCATCCCCTACTTGTTTTAAATTCTTCTGTTTGCTGTGAGCTACTTCCTAGAGGTTTTTTTGTAGGTCTTCAAAGATGAGCTTAGCTTTCTCACAGATCATGGTCTGAGTTATTGGATCTCCCTTCATCTGACTCTTATGGAGCCAAAGAAGCATCTTCTCTATATCTTCATGAATTGTTTTGCTGTGTTTGTCCAAAACCTTTGTTGATTCTTTTGACACATCAGCACCCATGATGCTGTCTCTATTTTTCCAAAATGTTGAGACAGTAGACCTAGGCACACCATACTGTTCTGCTATTCACCCATTTTACCTCCTCTCTCAATTTTACCCATGGTTTCTTTCTTCTTTTCAGTGCTCAGCCACTTATTTTTCCTGCCAGTATCACTATTCTTTGGCCTCATTTCTTCACTTCTTCACAACACTCAAAAGAAACAACTGCACTACATAAACAACACAACAACAGGAAACAATGAACAACCTTTCAGCCTTCTTTCCGAGTTGAACTGCAAGATGGTGGTTGAATTGTGGATGCCCAGGAAGCCTAGAGCATGGCTGAATTGTGTAATGGTTGAGCTGCAAGGTGGTTGAATTGCGATGTACCATCTGTATACTAATCCTTTAGAATCACAATTTCCTCTCAATTGTGATTCTGGAACCACAGTAGTTCAAAACGATGAAATCATTTTCCAAAATACAGTTATAACAGTTTCAGTTATCACACCTTACTGTTCCTCTAGTTAGATTTACACCACTGGTCCCCTTAATACTATCACTATGGCCTTCTAACATTCTTTTACTGTTTTTATCCATTTTAAAAACAAAATTTGGTGAGTGTGCAAAATGTATCATTTGCTGTTGTGTTTCCAGTGTGCTGGTATACCTTAAAAAGACTGGTTTGCCAACTACTTGCAAACAGCTGTCCACATTACTACAAGTATTGGAAAATCTGAAAATGAATTGTCATTATAAATATTTGCATGGTATATAAGAAATCATGTATTTATTTCTGTAGTGTAGCTGATATATTTGTGAGCAAGTACTGACAGACCAAGTTTGAAGTGGATTGGTGGAGGTAAGACAACTGCTCTTCTTTCCTTTACCGATCACATAAATAAAAACCGCAATAATAACATCTTCTCATCTGCTATCTTTATAGATCTTTCTAAAGCATTCGACATGGTTAATCATCAAATTCTCTTGAATCTTCTAAAATCTCTCTCACTTGATACTCTGGCACTACAGTGGTTCAAGTCATACCTAGATAATAGAAAGCAGGCAGTCCTCTGGGAAAACAATCTATCATCCCCTCTTCTTGTCTCCCTTGGCGTCCCCCAAGGATCTATCTTAGGTCCTCTATTATTCTCCATATTTATTAATGATCTTGCCTCTAGTATCCCCCAAGCAGTCACCATTCAATATGCTGATGACTCCACCTTGATCTCCTCAGCCTCTAACCCTACCATACTTCAATCCCTCACCCAAAATGTCTTTCAGATTGTAGAAAACTGGTTCTTGTAGCGTTGTCTCCTCCTTAACCCAAATAAGACTAAACTACTGCTATTCACTCCCACACATAAAGCTAACACACTCAATTTCTCTATCATATCTAAAAATGGCACAGTCATATCTTCTGACACAACAACCAAACTTTTAGGGGTTACTATCGACCATAACCTAAACTATGACACTCATATTAATTCCACTATTAAATCCATTAACAAAAAAATTGGCTCCCTCTACAAAATTAAGCCTTTCCTTACTCCTACAGCCAGAACTACCATTGCCCACACCCACCTCATCTCTACTCTCTTGTATGCATCACCTTTATATACTAACCTATCCAAAACCAACCTGAATAAATTATCAACCGCCTATAATAGTATAGCCTGTTTTGCTACCAGCTCCCCTTTTAGAACTCACCACTGCTTCAACCTAAAACAACTTGGTTGGCTTGAATTGCACAATCAACTCATCTCAGCAACTTATTATAACCAAAAAAATCCTTTACTTTCCTGAAAAAACACCAATCCTTACCAAACTTATCAGTCCCTATAAAAATCTTTCTAACCTGCGCTCATCTCACAAACTTTTAGTATCCACACATAAAATCCAATAATAAAGCAGGAGACTCACTTTTCTCCTATGTAGTAGGGAAATGCTGTAACCAACTACCAACAGACCTCACTACAATCTCCTCTTCCTCACTCTTCAAAAAGAAGCTAAAACTTTATCTCACAAACCACTGACTCTGTCCATGCAGCAACCTTGACTAAAAATCTCCCTTCCTGCATATTACTAGATTACTCTTCCTAAATTATTTCACATTGTGCTATTCTGATTCTATATGCCACATAACCTGCAAATTTGAACTACTTCCCCAGCTACACTACCTCTCCTTCCTACCTTATTCTTAGCAAACCTCTCTGTATTTCCTCCCCCCATTTTTTCTTTCTGTCTCATTGTACCATCACTAATCCCCTCTCTACTCCTTGTATTAACAAAAAAAAAAAAAAAATTATTGTTGTGGATTTAATGGGATGAGATTTTTTATTGTGAATTTAACTGTTGTTGTATTCTAATTATTTTATCTGTTATTGTTAACATAACCAAACAATTTTGGATTTTCTTCATGATCACAAGTGCCCTCTAACTTTGATTTGTATTAAATCGTTTGTCATTTTTTGGAGCTTTTATCCCCGGGCCTCTACTGAAAATGGACTTATATCCAGATAGACTAGCCTGGTCAACAAATGTTAAATAAAAATAAAATAAAAATAGAAAAATAGTTTGCTGCAGTGTAAATATGTGTTCTTTACTTAAAAAGAGCCTTTCCTTTTACATGTAGTTTCACACAATGAAGACTAAATGGCCAGTAAACATAACTAATATATGCAAATGTGCACTTTTCATAGTGCACCGCCGAGCAGCTGGTTTTCCCAATTAATGGCAAAGTGTTTGAGCATGTGAAATACACATTTTTACTGCTTTCCCTGTTTGATCATACTTAAGCTACAAGCAAATGCAATCCTCATTGCTAAATTATTAGAATTCTTAGTAATGAGTGTGTGAAACACACCTGCTACTTAGCTGACTCTTTGGCAGCAGGTGCAAATGCATTGACACATTTATTTGGAGACAAGATGATATAGGGATAGAATCCAGGTATATGAAATAGTTTTAAACCTGTATTTACAATGGAAAGAAAGACTTCTTTAGTCTAGACTCACTGTGTTTTACCTTAGCACAGCTTGTTTAACCAGTGTTGCATGAAGGTAACTGTACTAAGGAAGAGCTGTTCATTGTCACTTGGCATTGATGCACAATGCCAAACTCTGTGTAAACATAGAGGACAAAAAGTGAAGGGCTCTATTGCTTTTTTAAACGTATGTACGTTGTGTGTGATTCTACTTTTTGATTAGATTAAAGGTATTAAAATGGGGTAGATAGGAAAGTGGTGAAATGGGGAGGCAAGCAAGAGGGAAGAACAAAGGGTAAGCAATATAGGAATGTGTAGAAGAGTAGTAGGAAAGAACCATAGCTTCCCACTTTTTCAACAGTGTAAATAAATATGTACAGAATAGTGGTTGAAGTTGGACTGTCACCTCAACAAAGAGGTGTGACAGCAATGCAGTCATGTTGTATAGCCAAATGGGCTGAATTAAGTGCATCAAGAAGACATGTGTGCAAAGTGGAGAGCTATGTATGGGACAATGTTTTTTTTGTGGGACAGATGCTCATTTTTTTTTTACTTTAGTAAGACAGGAATGTTTGGTAAAGGATGTAGGAGATGCAAACAAACAGGATGAACAAGACAAGACACAGGGACAGTGAGAGACATGACAAGTTGGGGGACACTATGATTGGGGTTAGGGAGGGGACAGCAAATGCCCATGCCCATCAAACATGGGGACAATGAGAACATAGTCCTCACCCACAGGACTGCCATCACTCTCCTCTTACTCTGCTGGCTGTTGGATTGCTTCACATCTTCTCCTATGGACCATAAGGGAGAGCAGCCTCTTCATCCAGTGTAGGTGTGCACCAATGGTGCTGTGCATGTGCATGACCCTAAGCACCAACCCTGACATCTCCTGGTGGGTGATAAATCCCTGCCTCTGCTAGTACTCCCAGATGGTACCACAGCACCAGCTGCCAGGGTAGTGCTACCTGGGAGTGCAGGTAGTGCAGGGGCAGCAGAGGCAGTACTGCCAAGTTGGGTCTTAGATGCCCTGGGTGTCAGTGCTGGAGCCAGTGGAGGGGGGGGCAGGCTGAGCCACTGGGCTTGGCCTACCTCTCTGTGCTGTAAAGCATTTTGTGATTTGTCGAAGATGAATGACATGGAAACATTTTGATGACACATAAGAAAAACAAAAGAGATAAGGGCTGAGGTAAGAGGAAAAAAAGAGATAAAATCAGTACCATCATATGTGACATACAATGCATTATCACAATAATAAAGTATTTTATCTGAACTTTTATATTTAAGGATACTTCTTAACTACAAACTATAATTAAAAATTGCTCAAAATAATCATTGCAAAGTGCATATATTGCACATATGCTTAGTCCAATTATACAGATTAAGTTAACAGCAGGGCATTTATGCCACTTTGTTAAATGAAAAAAATACTGTAATAAAAAGAGCAATACACAGGAGGTTCAGGTTCTTTACTAGTGTACACCAGGAGGCAAAAAACATACAAGTACAGAATTTTGTCTGAATGAAACAGGAAGAATACAACTTTTATAGTATTTCTTATTAGTATTAACCCACCAGGCTGACTTAGTCAGTCACAATGGATTTTACATCACTTTAGCTTACAATATTCTATTCATCTAAAATGCTGATACTACATTTTGCTTAAAAACTTTTTCTGGTAAACAACGTGGCCTTGCTAGCCACCTGATTAGTTACAATACCCTTTTACAAAAGTTTCCACTCAAGGTTCTAAATTAATTCGAACATAATAGTATATACAGTTCTCAATACATTTCTCTTGTTACATGTTATCACTTCCTCCTTGCAGCCGGTGCGTTATCTAGCAACATATACAAGGTCGATTTCTCAAGCGGAAAAGAGCAGAAGATTCTCATTATTTCACACATTTAATTTCCTGACCCAGCAGATAATCCCTTGTGAGAAGCATAAACATTAATTCTTGCTGAGCTAGCAGCTGCTGGGGTCAGAGGCCAACTTGCAAAAGGCACACTGCAGTTTCCAAAAGCTTCTTGCAGTTTCATATGAATTCATTTTTCTTGTCATAACATTAATAGAATAAAATGCATTATATCTTTCTTATTTCTTAATAAGCACTAAACATATACATTAATACATATTTTTCTAACATTTTCCCCCCTGTTAATACTTTTTATTCTATTCTCAGAAGTTTAAACAATTTTTATTTCTTCTCCTAACCTCTTCCACTTGGGACTTGCAGTTAAGAGAGTCATTCAGTTTAGACTTCATGGAGAATTTCATTTGGAACCAATTCCTCAAGTTCAATGTCTTGATACAAGGTTTCAGAGACAGACATATCTATAAAATCTTTAATTAATCTTTTCATGCAGGGGATTCCACAACAAACACATGCTCCTAATAAGAGTAAACCCACACAAATGGCAATCAGAATATTCATTAGGATGGAACCCCACCCCCCAAACAGATTCTGGAAAAAATCCGTCAGAGGGTTTGGGCCTGGTTTGGTCATGGCCGACACTTGCTGAATCACCTCCAGGTGGTCGTTGATTTCATGTCTATTATCTGGTATGTACACACAGCATTCTTCTTTGATAAGTGCGCATGTACCACCTATCGCCGCTAGGGTGAAGTCAAGAGCCATCCGATTTTGCAACACAACAGTTCTCATGGCATTCAGTTCATCAGTCACTCATTCAAGAGCAGAAAAAGCTGCATTACTCATTACTTCGAGAAGTTTCGACAGTTTTCTCAGCTCTCAAATCGATTTGACTGCACCATACGCTGGGAGTATACCTGCCCAAGATATAACACTGTCACTCAAGTCCATATGAGTCAATTTGTCTTTGTCCTTCATGGAATTATGGTCTTTCCAACCTGCTTCAACTCGCCCTACTGGATTCACAGGTTTCTCGATTGGATCTTTGGTTTTCTTGGAAACATCTCTCATGTTCCATATTTTACCCAGAGGTAATTCCACAGTGTGGCATATAGCCAGAACCAGGTAGCCCAAAAAACAACTGCCGGACCAATTCTCAGGTAGCCATTTGTATGCCTTTTTCCCACACACAAAATAACAGTTTTCAACTTTAGTGCTAATACGCACCAACCCTGCATGAAACATTTTCTTATCTATGATTGACAATTGTTTAATCAAAACAGGATTTCTTTGTACTTCATTCAATGTCGTTTTCATTGAGTACAAATATGAATCATAGTTAGTATTGCAAACAGTACCCCCACTTTTAATCTTAATATAACATTTATAAGATATTGTTATGTTACAGTTACTACAGCCCACCTGGAGAGTATCATTCTTGAAAAAAAACACAATCCCTTTTTGTGTAACAGGTAAATACAATGCTATTTTATCCTGTGATCTCACAGTTCCTGTGTCAAAAAGCAAATTCTCCCAAGTCTCATTGATCCCTAAAGGAACAGCGGACATTAGTAGTCCTCCATATGCTGTTGGTATAGCTGTACAAACCCAGCAGTTTGAAATGTTCATAGTCTCAGCATATACACGTTTAATTGCTAGGTATGTGTTAAAGTTTGGATGCCAGTCTATGGATGTCTCATCACGTTTATCCAGATTTACTTGTGTGGTTGAGAAATGAAAAAACCACAACAAAAGAAAATTGTCAAAAGTACAGTCAACAAGTGTACGCTCAAAAATATGATTATGCAACATTTTTGAGGTTGGTCTGCATTCTTATCTTTGGCCATTTTGTTCTTGTTGCGTAACAGTTACAATGTTTTTATCAAGTTGAAAGTTCTTTACCGGTTTACAGTGCGTCAAATGGATCCAAGATGACCTTTTGGCTATTTTGACTGCAGTAGGCGTGGCCAGCAGTACCTGATACGGTCCTTCCCACTTCGGGCTTGCCCAATTCTTCCTCTTTGTTACCTTCACCCAGATCCAGGACCCCGGGGCTAGAATTGCTTCTAATGGTCTGGTCTGTTCTTTATCTGAAAAAGAGTTAAACTGCAAGAGAGATTTATTTGTTAACAGTTTCCTCATATAACTAGCTAGTGAACTATCAGCCTCCTGGTCTGCAGGCATGAGAGCTTTTCACTGAGGTACAGAATATGCTTTCCCAAACACCATTTCAAAAGGAGTTAAACCCTTTGCATTTGGAACTGTTCGCATACTCAGCAGCGCCAGAGGAAGACAGTGCACCCAGTTCTTTTGGGTTTCATTGACTAACTTTCTAAGTTTGTTCTTGAGGACTCCATTGTGCCTCTCCACCAGTCCTGCAGACTGAGGGTGATAAGCACAATGGTTCTTAAGGGAAATCCCAAAGAATCGTCCCAACTGTTGTATGGTTTGATTCACAAAATGTGTACCATTGTCACTATAAATTCTTTCCGGTATGCCAAATCTAGGAATAATCTCCTTTATAAGGGCTTTCGCCACTGTTGTTGCATCCGGATTCTTGGTCGGAAAAGTTTCCACCCATCTAGAAAACATATCTACAATGACAAGGCAGTACTTTTTGTTATCGCATTTGTTCAGTTCTATAAAATCCATACAAATAGTATGGAACGGATATGGCGGTGTAGGAAAACTTCCTTGTTTAGGTTTAAATGCCCCTTGTGCATGATGTTTGTTACAAATATGACATGCCGCACAAAATTTTTTTGTGTAATTTGTGAATCCATATGTTTGGAATATTCGGTTTACTAACTGTACCATCCCCCCTGTTGAGACATGGCACTGCCCATGGTTCAACAAAGCTGCATATCTAAACAAATTAGACGGCAAAACTGTTTTTTTCTCTTTGGAGATGTACAGCCCGTTTTCAAGGATCACTCCTCGTTTTTACCATTTTTGTTTCTCTGCTTTTGTAGTAAGCGTCTGCATTGTTTTTAACATTTCTAGGTCTAAAATTTCACAGGGTTGTAATTCCTCGTCTAAAAGTAAAGTTTCTGAGTCTGAAGCTGCTTGCTTCGCAGCTGCGTCAGCTCTCGCATTACCTTTTGAAATTCTGTCCTGCTGTTTCGTATGAGCTACGCATTTGCTAATAGCTACTTTAGTAGGTAACTGAATAGATTCTAACAATTCTAAAATAAATTGTGCATGATTAATTGGTTTACCACTAGATGTTATCATCCCTTTATTTTTCCACTGCTGTGCAAAAACATGTACAGTAGAAAAAACATACTGACTGTCAGTATATATGTTTACACATTTGTCTTTTGCTAAAGTACAAGCTCGTGTTAAGGCAATCAATTCTGCTGCTTGTGCAGACAAGTTATGTGGTAAGGATTGGGCTTCTAAAGTTTCAGTGTCTGTAACTATTGCATACCCCACTAGATTTTTCCCTGTAGGGCCCCTTCTGCATGAACCGTCCACGTAATATGTCACCTCGGCCTTATCCAAGGGAATATCCGTGAGATCTTGTCTGGGTAAGGTTTTCTGCTCAATTTCCTGCAGGCAACTGTGTGGTGTGCCATCCGCAGGAGTTGGGAGCAAAGTTGATGGATTTAATGTCGTGCATCGTTCAATTGTCATATGAGGTTGGCTCAACAGTATAGTCATACAGGAAAGATGTCTAGCAGGAGAGAGATATGCTACTTTTTCTTGCAGCAAAATGATCGCGACTGCATGAGGCACTCTCAATGTGAGAGGGTGGAATAACACCACTGAGGCTGAAGCCTGTACTGCCATTGCAGCTGCGACCACTGCTTGTACACAGTGGGGCAAGGATCGCACCACTGGGTCTAACTGTGATGAATAGTAAGCTACGGGGCATTGCTTATCCCCATGTTGTTGTGTCAACACTGATGTCATATATCCTTGCTTACAGTCTACAGTTTGAAAGAAACGTTTATGATAATTTGGTAGTCCTAAGACTAATGAAGAAGCTATCAATTGCTTTAACCTGCAGAAAGCTATTTCTGCTTCAGGTGTCCATTGTAATAAATCATGTGCCGCCATCGGCTTTTTGTATATGAGGTCGGTCAGTGGAGCAGATTCCAAAGCTTAGTTTGGTATCCAACTCCAGCAGAAGTTAGTTGTTCCCAGGAAGGACATAATTTCCTTCTTGGTCGCTGGTTTGGGTGCTTATAAAATCGCTGTTTTTCTATCCTCATCTAGTATTCTACCTTCTTTGGATATTACATATCCTAGGTATCTAACTTGTTTTCTCCAAAGCTGTAGTTTGCTTTTGTTTACTTTGTGTCCCTGTGTTGCTAAGAATTGTAACAGTGCTATGGTATCCTCCCTGCATTGCTGCTGGGTGGGGGCTGCTAACAAGATGTCGTCTACATAAAGTAGAATTTGACTACCCCCGGTGGGGTGAATCCCGCCAAATTACTAGCCATTTCTTGTGTGAATATTGTTGGACTCTCACAATATCCCTGTGGTAGTCGAGTATAGGTATACCTTTTCCCCTGAAATGTAAATGCAAACCAATATTGGCTATCAGGATGTATAGGTATTGAAAAGAAGGCATTGCTGATATCTACCACAGAGAAATATTTCTGATGAGGTTTCAAATCATTTAACAAAGTGTGTGGATCTGGCACCGTAGGTGCTCTAGGTATTACTGCATTATTTACAGCTTGTAAGTCCTGAACCATACGCCATTCCCCGTTTGCCTTTTTAACAGGAAATAGGGGTGTATTACATGGTGAATCAGAAGATTCTACCAGTATGCCTTCTCTAAGTAATGCTGCTATTATAGGTTTGATTCCTATCTCTGCATCCTTCCTCAAAGGATATTGTCTCTTCTGTGGTCTAAATGCTGACTTCGGTGTAATAGTAACTGGTCCTGCTGTTCGAATAAGTCCTACATCTGACTTGCCTGTTGACCAAAGAATCTTTGGTATGTTACATAAGGCTTTCTCCTCTTCTTCTAATAAGAATGCTAATCAGCTGTCCTCGCTAGACTGCAAGTGTACAGCTGGGTGTGCCTGTGTTAGCCAATTCAGTTTTTGTTTCTGTATTCCCTGCTCTGATAATTCTAAATCAGTTTGTTTCTCCCATCTCGTTACCTTTTCTCCTAGGTCTGCCCATTTTACATTTTTGTTCTTAGTTAAACTGACATGTGGTAATCAATTAGATTTGTATAGTGCAAGGAATTCTTGAGGTAATGAACAGCTAACAACACTGTTTCCCTCAGTATCCCAGTACAGATTACGTAACACTAATCTGTTTGCACGATTTCTGAACAATTCTTGCTCATATTCCTTATCAGGTCCTGGTGTGCTACAGTAATACAGAGTGCAATGCAACAAATGCTGTCTGTCAGTGTCAAGGGAGGGAGATTTACTGATGGCTACGTTCATCAGTTCCTCGGTCACTGCCTCTGGACCAGTCGTAACTAAGTCCTGGCTGTACCAGTAAAAAGTCTCACCCTCCGATTGCACCACAAAAGTATCCATTTGTCGCTGTGCCTCCATAACCTGCATAGTCGGAACTACTGCTATGCCAAATATCTGCATAATGTCTCTACCTAATAGGTTCACTGGACATTTTGCAGAAACAACAATTTTACTCCTTTGAGTCATCCCTGAAACAGGGTCAGTTATTGCTATATCATGGGAAAGTGGTTCCCGGTATAGCTGTCCATTTGCAGCTTTCACTAATATATAATCAGGTGATTCTGAATGTTCCGGTAACTTGGAGGGGTGTATCAGAGTCCGTGACGCTCCTGAATCACACAGGAATTTAACTTCCTTCTCCTCCACCAGAAGTGTAACTTCCAATTTTGTGTCTGCTAGGTAGAGCTCTAGGCTCAATAATGCTAAATCTAAAATCTCATTTTCTTCATCCTCCATGTCTACTTACACTTCCTCTACTCCTTCTATCACATTTACATTTGTTCTCTCTTTATTGTCTTTTCCCGATGATTTCTGACTCTCGTATGGTGTATCTTCACCATCATATAGTCAATCCTCATCTCCCTTATCCTCTGTGGTTACCTTCTTATTTTGTTTGCAATCCCTAGCTAGATGTCCTTTCTTCCCGCACTTAAAGCATTCACCTCTCTTTTTCCTTTCTTCAAAGTCCTCTGACCATTTGTCAGAGTGTTTATTTCCCTGTGCATTTTTCTTACCCTTTTTACCAGACTGTAATACATAAACTTCAGCTCCATCTTCAGCAGTGAAGACTTGCACTTTCTTTTTCTTTTTGCTATTAAAATGTCTTTCAGCATGTCTAGCATATTCAAGTAAGGCTTGTAACCTACTTGTTCGATGATCTATCATATGCTTCGTAATGAAGCTACTAATAGGTGCAATGCAACCTTTTAAAAATGCATTTTTCAATTGTTGCTCATACGGGGAATCATTTGTCTGATTTTCGGGAACTGTCATACCGCTATGGTTATTAAAACATTCTAATAATCTGGCATAGTACCCATCTACTGTTTCATTTTCTTGCTGTATGCATTGATTAATACAAGTCCAGTCTGCTCTAGGTTTCCATTTCTCAGAGATTCGGTCTGTAAGGCCTTTCACTCTATTGTCTAGTTCTGCGTCACTATGTGGGAGTGGCTTAAATTCTGCATTACGAGGATTCCAGGTGCCACAAATCATGTGCCAATCTGGACCTACAATTTGTCTAACTACTTTTTCTACTTCTTCCCCATTTAAGTGGTAACTTAACCTCATGCCTTGTAAATCTTCTAGGAATTTTGTAAAATTAACTTTTGGATGGGGAATTCCCTCAGTAGCCTTCCGGATATCCTCCGGTGTCCACGGCCTATATACCAAGAGGGTTGGGTCATGTCCAACCTGTCCTGCCTAAGGATTTGGTACCTCTATAAGTGGACATATTTCTTCCTCACTCTCAGCTTGTAAAGTTCTCTCCATTTGATACAATTCTATGTCCCCCTGTGTTTTACGTGTTCGGGACCTAGTTTCAATGGGATCTTTAACAAACAATTTTGGTTTCACTGAGACATCAGGATACTGCAGAGGTGGAACAGCTTGTCCACCCACTTCATATCCTGAAAAAGGGAGTGGGGGGGGGGAGGAGCCATTGCTACTACTATATTATTATCTTCTTTGTCTAAAAACAATGCCTTTGAATTATTACTCTTTTGTTCCCTACGGTTTGCTTCCTCAATCCACCTGTGTGCCTGAGGAATGCCTAATTGCCGTTGTTTCTTTGCCTGACCTTTTGTATCACTTTTAAGCTGTTTAAGAAGTTTAACAAGCGAAGATTTGTCTAATTTCCCATCAAATTCATATTTGTTAACCCATTTTGCATAATATCTAACATTATCTGCACGTTGTAGTTGCATATGTTTTGCGTCTTCGGTTAGGGGCGGGTCTCGCGACGTTTTAGTGCACTGATTTCCCATGTTAATAAATGTTACGTAACCCTTTTACCACGTGGTACCACAACTTCAGTTCCTTTCACAGTTTATCTAGAATAACTGCCTACCTTATTCTGTTACCCTGATCTATGACCAAATAAACAGTAATTTTTTCTTGTCCCTGATCTGTATGACAAATCTGACAAAAAAACAATATTTACTGTAACCTAGTCCCTGATCTAAAATAGAAAAAAGGCAAAAAGTCTCCCTACTTGAGCCTCCAGTATTGAGCAGTCGCGGTTCGAAGTGGAGATCCGCTCTTCAGCCACAGATCAGAAAGTGGCCAGCCTCTTTAAATGACAAATCAGTCGGAGGTCTTTTCACTCAAGAAGAACCATTTCGGTATCTTCTCCTGCATGCAGTCTTCGACCACCGCTACGCTTTGATCCGCAGCTTCTGAGGGATTCCGGTACAGAAAGGACCAATCTGTTAAATGAAAAAATACTGTAATAAAAAGATCAATACACAGGAGGTTCAGGTTCTTTACTAATGTACAACAAGAGGCAAGAAATGTACAAGTACAGAATTTTGTCTGAATGAAACAGGAAGAACACAACTTTTATAGTATTTCTTACTAGTATTAACCTACCAGGCTGACGTAGACAGTCACAAGGGATTTTACATCACTTTAGCTTACAATATTCTATTCATCTAAAATGCTGATACTACATTTTGCTTAAAAACTTTTTCTGGTAAACAACGTGGCCTTGCTAGCCACCTGGTTAGTTACAATACCCTTTTACAAAAGTTTCCACTCAAGGTTCTAAATTAATTCGAACATAATAGTAGATACAGTTCTCAATACATTTCTCTTGTTACATGTTATCACTTCCTCCTTGCAGCCGGTGCGTTATCTAGCAACATATACAAGGTCGATTGCTAAAGCGGAAAAGAGCAGAAGATTCTCATTATTTCACACATTTAATTTCCTGACCCAGCAGATAATCACTTGTGAGAAGCATAAACATTAATTCTTGCTGAGCTAGCAGCTGCTGGGGTCAGAGGCCAACTTGCAAAAGGCACACTGCAGTTTCCAAAAGCTTCTTGCAGTTTCATATGAATTCATTTTTCTTGTCATAACATTAATATAATAAAATGCATTATATCTTTCTTATGTCTTAATAAGCACTAAACATATACATTAATACATATTTTTCTAACACACTTGTATAGAAATTAGTTTGTGCAATATTTTTAAAGGATTTTACTATTTTATATTTGTTACTTGTGGTATTTGAACCCACAATATCTAAGTATAGTCTTAGACTTGACCCTTACAGTTGGCTTGTGCTACAAACTGAAGCATGCATGTTTGCTTTTACAGTTAGAATATGTATGATTCCTTTGCTACAACTGTATAGAACAGAAATACATCTAGAAGCTAAAATAATACTTCAGTTGTGCTGCATACATACCCCTTGCTTCCCTCAGGCTCGCTATACAGTCAGCATGGGCCTCTCTATTTACTGTAATCTCTGTATTAGAGACAACAGAACAAGCAAAGAGCATTATGCATACCACTTTTGCCTATATGCATCTTTCTATCTGCTATAAATTCTCTTTATCAGTATACTTACACAACTGTGGGATGTTACCAGCCCTGAACTCATTCAGCCAATGGTTGGGTGTATCTCTATTGTGCCTTTTCTGGTCATTAAAGTGATGCCTACACTGATATCCAGTGTGTGGATTGCCAGTTACACTCGAGACAGCCTTGGCCAAACTATTCCAAGCCTCAGACCTGTACCGAGAGCCCATATAGTCCCCCTAAAAAAGCATTCGGATGTAGTGCTTTACAAGGAGTCCATTGAAGATTCTGGACTCCTCAACACACCAACTCTGCGCCCTAAATTGGGCACCTTCTCTTCTATACCAGACATGTCCAACTAGGGAGAACAATAATAGCTAAGAATGATTTCTAATCAATGCCGGTCACTGTACTGGGCAAACCTGAACAATGATGCCAACTGTGTTTGCACAATTTTAAGTGGAGAGCAACAGTGTCAAACAGAGAGGAAAGCAGTTTTGGAAATTGGAAGGTTAATCTGACACTTGGCATTGGTTTGAGGGTTGCTTGCTGCTATAACTGTTAGGTGATTTAACTTTGTAGACATGTAGTGAAGGCATCAATTTCAAGACCTGACACATTTTTGTTTGGCTTTATACACTGATAGAATTGATATTTACAATGTGGAATTCAAACCCATGCATAAGGGACAAAACATTTTCTTCCACAGTGGTAATTATCTTTCCTCACCAGAGAAGAAGTGCTTCTCAGGTATACTCATGAATTCTATAAAAATACACATGACAGATTGAGGAGTTAACCATGTATGTGTGTGACCTGGCAAGGTCCTGGTTGATACATCCCTGTGTGTATGAGTATTAGTGAAGTCTGAAGACCACTCAAGGCCAGAGAACACAATTATGATTACAGAAACATAGTAGTCAGTAAACTCTCGGTCATACATATAATTCATAGGAGCTCCACTGCTATATGTATGTTTATTGTTATTTGTAATTATGTGTACATTTTTAATGTGATATTTAATATAAAGTGGAATGGAACAACAGTAACATATTTGGAATTTCATGTATTAGAACCCAGGACCATCTGCATTGGAGGCCTACACTTACACCTGCTGCTACAGGAATAGTTAAATAATAGTTGTATATATTCCTATTCATTATTAACATATGTGTGCTAACCGTTGCACAACGCCCCTTAGTGTGTTAAAGCAGTGCCCAACACACTTGACAGAATGTATCCATTTTGAAAGTGTCTGCTGTCTGCTTCCTCTCTACAGGTGTTCTAGACCTACAGGTGTTGGGAAAGATTGGTAACTGCTATGCAACATCACTAAGTGAAGTTGCATAACGGAAAGCAAAAGATGCAAAAATGTATCTACCACTCGTCTTGTGCATTCAAATGAAATGCTGAGGCACTTTGATGAGTTCAAGTTATTTATTGTACATAAACACATCAGAAGCTGTAGCTGGAACATATAGTTAAGCTAAGTGACTGACTCATTATTTCAAACACACTCTCATATGCATCTGCATTCATGCCTGCATTCACTCTGACTGATTATACAAAATGGCACTGATCTTGCATGTGCTCAGCAACTTATGTGCACGTGCTGTCTAGCTACAGTGGCTGACTAGGTACAATACACACAATGATCTACATCCTCCCCTCTTTAATTTGTTCGACTCGAAATTGCAGTAGGAGAACAAAATATTTTACAAGCTAGACATAACATCAACATTTAACAACAAATGAATTCAAGTCCATGTTGCTGTGTATTTCAAAATGGGTATGGAAATTCTACCTGAGCTGGTCACATAAAAACTTTGACAGTGTTTAGCAACAGGGACAGTCTCTTGGGAGTCTTTTACAATTTGAACTTCGGGGATGATATCAGGATTACATGAAGAAAGTACACTGTCTTCTGGAATTTGAACAAGTGTAGAGTCGCTCTGAGAAATAGCATCTCTGGCACAGGCAATCTGCTGCATCACTGGTTTGGAGACTGGCAATATGTGTCTTTGATTCCTTCTGAAATCCATTCCATCAGATTGTATGATGTAAGATCTTGGTTCTTCACAAATATATTTGACAATTCACAGCTGGTCATATCCTTTAGATGTCTGCATTTTCACGATCTCTCTTCGTCTTAATGGTCTAAGAGGTTTGCTGGATTTATCGTAGTACAACTTTTGTGACTGGCATTTTTTCAAAAGTTGATTCTTGACCACTCTGTTGTTCTTTGCATTTGGAATCAATAATTGATTACTGATCGGAAGAGTTGTTCTAGTCTGTCTGGACATCAATCTCTGAGCAGGTGAACCAAGCAAGTTATCTCAAGGAATGTTTCTGAGATTAAGTAGGTTAATAAAAACATTGTTACCATCTTTGTTGGATTTCTCCAACAAACATTTCTCACTTTGAACTGCACATTCAGCTAATCCATTGGACTGTGGATACTCAGGACTACTTGTAACATGGACAAAGTCTCACAACTCAGCATAATTCTTGAATTGCTGACTTGTAAACTGTGCACCATTGTCAGAAATGACTTTGTGCGGAGTACCATGAATAGAAAAATGTCTCTTCAATTTTGTAATGACAGTGCTGAATGTTAAATTAGGAAGAAGGTCAATTTCAAACCAATTCAAATAAGAGTCTACTAACACTAAGTAATGCTGACCATTCCACTTGAAAATATCAGTAGCAACTGTTGACCATGGTAGTTCAGGAATCTGGTTTAACTGAAGTGGTTATTTTTATTGGTGCAATTTAGTACTATTGCTAATGGAACATGCTAGAGTTTCCTTCTCTATATATTTTGATAGAAGGCCAAAATACTATGCCTCTTGCCCTTCTTTTGACTGAAACAGTACCCATGTGATCACAATGCAAAATTTTGATATATTCCTGTTCTAATGCTGCAGGAACTATAATGTTAGGACCTTTCATGATGATTCCATCTTCCATCATGAGCTCATTTCTGTAAGAAAATACTTGTATGTTAAGTTGTTCACTGGTTTGATGTGCTAGCCATACTTGACTGATAAAATGTTTCAGCTTCTGGAGAATTGGGTCTGAAGCTGTGTGATTTCTGAGTTCATCAAGACGCAATGAAGAAAATTTTTTGACTTTCATGACTTCACAGTCTGCTTTCTCATTATTATGGTGTTCTGTAGTTTGTCTGGGTGCCCTCGACAAAGCATCAGCAAGGTATAGAAATTTGCCTTTCATATAGACAATATTGAAATTGTACTTTTGCAATTTTAACATCATGTGTTGCAGGTGTGCTAGGGCTGTATGTATTGGCTTTTTCAGAATTGTCATTAGAGGTTGGTGCTCAGTCTCAATTTGAACAGGTTTGTAATAAATATAATTACTGAACTTCAAAAAAGTAAACACTACTGCCAAAAGCTCTTTTTAAATTTGTGCATACTGCATTTCAGTTTGGGTTAAAGATCTGGATATATAGGCTACTGGTATGCCTTCTTGAAGGCATGCAGCATCAAGATCGTACTTTGAAGCATCACAAAAAAGAGTTACAGGTTGGTGAACATCATAATCTCTCAATGTGGGTTGACTGGAAGTTTTCTGTTTCAGAACATCACATGCTTTTTAATCCAAGAACACTGATGGACCCAAGGAAGGCACAACTCTCCAGGTTAAAAATTTAATTTATTGTAGATCATAAGCCCTTTTGCAGCTACTGCTGTTTCATCAGATAACAAACACATTAAACCAAAACTGTTTTTTAAATAGAGAAGTGAAACAATATTAAGTTACATGACCACAGAATTTAAAGAAACACAGCTAAAATATATGCTATTTAAACAGCACATAAAACATGCACATATAAATGCAACATAAAAACTATATAAACATTTTTCTATAAGCAGGTAAAAAAATACTGATTTAGCTAACAAGAAAACAAACATATATAATTGCAGATAGATGCAAAGCCAAATACTCTCATCTGGCTAGTGGTCTTGACTTCAGTTTGGGTTTAATGGGTACAAACTCATTCAACCCATGCCCAAAATCTCACCCTCAGTCTGATAATCCATTTAGCTTCCATATGTTCAGTTTGATTCCTTATATCGCCACCCCTTATAGTTTCAAAGACTCTACCAATAACAAGAAATTTAAATGTATGCCTAGAATCAGTGGCCAGTACATGTTTTGACAAAGCACAAGTTGTGCTTCCCTTTTGTATATAATAAACATGCTCCTTTATTCTCTCCCTTAAAGTCCTATCAGTCTTTCCTATAAAAAATTTGGACCATTCCTTACAGTGGGCTAAATAAACAACATGTTCTGTACTGCAAGTAGCAAATATATGAAACTCATAATCCCTTTTTTGGTCTGGATGTGTAAATGTTGCCCTACTATCAATGTATGAGAGCACTGAACAGCTACCACAGGCATCCTAACTTTGTTTCTATTCTGCACAGAATCCATGGTGGGGTAACAAAGCTGCCTTTTCAATGATTTCATATTTCGAAAAAGGAATCTGGAAGTAGTGTCTATCAACTTACTGATATCATGGTCCATTGCTAAAATGCCCCAGTGTCTCTTAATAACATTCATATAGGAAGAAACGTCAGAAGAATAATATAAGGGCACCCTAAGTTTATAGTCCTTTCTTTTATCCTTCATTGCCTGGTGTGTCCTTCTAAAAAAATAAGGTTTAGCTGTGCTAGATCTAAGAGACTGAACCTCACCAATGTTCCTTAAAATATTATGTGTATCATAACCTCAATCAATATGTTCAGTGTGTAAAATATTAAGTTGGCTGTCAAAGTCACTATCATGAACATTAAGCCTGGAAGCTCTGAATATTTGATTCCTGACAACGTTCTGAAAAAATGTGTGTGTGGGGGGAGGGCATGTTGCCTCTAGCTAATAAATGATTAACATGACAAGACTTCCTGTATAATTTGGTAAACAAACCCACATCACCATCCATCTCTACAGTGACATCTAAGAAAACTATTTTACTAGAGGATGCATTAGAAGTAAATCTTAAAGGAGTACAACAGGTTTCTCTAATGTATTCCTCAACTTCACGTCCCTTTTCCTCCCTATTTACATTGTCCTCTGTAAAGCAACAACAATAAAGCATTTACAATTTTTATAATTCCCCTTACTTCTGTAACAGAAGCCAACCTTCTCATACTGTGATGGTTTCACTTACAAAATGATTCTCTCACGTTTGAATAAAGCTTGCTGGAGTCACTCAATTACTGACATCATCGAGGCCAGGCAGTGCAGGTAGTTTTTTTTTTTAAATCAGTTCCCTCCCCCAAAGTGACATCACCACAGCCGTCATCTGATTCTAACTAAAATAATAAGACCCACCCATTCTGTGATGTAATGGCTCCCTTGTCCTTCCCCCAGCCTGAGTGCTGTTCATTTTATTCAGTAGTAGTTTGGAAACACAGAAATTTGGTATGCATACTTGTTTCTGCACGGCAAATGATGCTTAGGTGGTGTATTGCTTGCATACTTCTCTGTTGTATTTGCACCAGATACTGCTAGTGTGCAGTGTGGGAATAGAAAGATTAAAACATTACTCTGGTATCAGAGGTGGCAGTGCAACATATTCATTGTGGCTTAACATGAGAGTAGCTCTAAGCAAGCACCATATGAAACCTGAACAAGCACCTAGAATTATTCAGTGCAGCTTCCACACCTTAAGTCTGAAAATGAATTCACATACTCACATGAACAGGAGTTGCTGCATATTGATGGCTAAAGGTGTATGGGCATGCGGTTACTACACTGCAAAACTGGTATGTAATGGTGGAGATATTTGGAAGGCATGAGCAAACACACCAGTATATTAAAGCCATAGCACCAATTGAACTGGAGGCTGGCAAATAGATTTAGTAAGGGATTTTGTCCATGCACAAATATTTCAACAGTGATTCTTTGCAGGGCATCCATTATCTGATTCAAGGTAAGTTAACCTTGATGTCCTTTATTTAAAAAAAAAATCAATAAAAATTTTTCTTTGTTATAAGTGACTTATGGACACAAGAAAAAGGAAGGGGAAAATATAGCAATGTCATTTGTATGTACAAAGACAAATCCAGGGACACTGCAAAAGTTTTTTTTTTGCAAACCAACCAGTGGAGTAAAAACATATGAAGGCAAACACTGCCTACCAACACACTTTGCACATGTAAATCTCAATTTTTTAACAAGGTGGAAGCATGACGTGATACCTTAACACTTAAATTAATAAAGATCTAAACTGGTTAATAGTATAAATGTTTTATTCTTTAGCTCCTTGGTGCAAGACCTTACTGGATGTGATTGCAGTCAAGTAAGGCCATGGCTACAGTGCAGCAAAAAAATGTCCCCTCTAACAAAGGAAATGCTAGAGCAAAGATTAAATTACATGAGTCAAACACCCTGCTGAGATCTGCCAAACAATGGAATTACCAGGTCAAATTACCCTCAGGACTTTGACAGCTATGGGAAGCTAAGTGTTATGGGGGAGGGGAGAAGTAAATGGACTGGAATTCATTGTCTCACAAATTAGTGCCATTTAAACTAAATTAGAAAAAAAGGCAGCAGTAAACAGCACTTTGAGTGTGTTCTGTGGCATTTGCACTGTTTCTGTTTTAAGTAGTCATCCAGCAGCAGGGAATGTTACTTACACTTTTCTATTTTACTCAGTACTTTGTACGCATGCAACATCTATGAAATGACAGGAACTTTAGGCAAATGGAGGCCTGCATGATGTAACATTTTTGAGCCAAACAATGATTTCTGGGATACTGGATGGCAACCTGATTTATCCAAACCACGTCAATATGCCAGCCTCCAGGTGGTCAGAGTCTGGAATTACATATAAAAAATATTTAAAATCCTGTAAATAATCCCAGAGTGCTGTTAAAGTGTAGGAAACATCATGCCATGATGTTTTAAACATGCTTTTTGAGTCTGTGGGTGCAGTACTCCTTTAAAAATGTTGTAGTATTATTAATATACTTGTCAAATTCCCTGAGTTCATCTTCTGTTTCAGTCCACAGAAGGAACAAATCATCCACAAACCTTCTATAAAATACTACTTGTTGTTTATAGGATCCATTGAAAATATATTTTTCCTCCCATATGGCCATGACCAGATTGGCGTAGCTGTTGGCACAAGCTGTACCCATAGCAATGCCATTCCACTGCCAAAAGAGTCTTTCATTAAACAAGAACACCTTATTCTCTAATACACAATGTAATAGAACCTTAACAAGCATACTCCCTGACTCATCAAACTGTGAATGCAGCCTCAAAAATTCTTGTATCATACCCAAACCGAAGTCCTTGAGTATGATAGTAAATGTCACATCCAAGGTGACCAACAGCAAATTCCTGGTAGCAACAGTAGATTGTTTCAAATTAGTATATAAATCACTCAGAAAATGCTGCATATCTTTCAAAATATGGTATGACACTAATCAGTGTTCTCAATGACTTTTCTAAATAAATAGATATGGGTTTGGCACACCAGTTGCGTCCTGCAACTATAGGATGCATAGGTGGATTTATTCTATTCTTATGCAACTTGGGTAACCCTTGTATGATGGGAAGCAAAGGATCTTTTATTAAAAAAATAGTCAGGTAGCTCCTTCTGTAATCATTTCTGTTGATAGAACTTATTCAGTGTGCATCTAATGTTAATTTCCATCTGTTTGAACTTGTTTTTACTAATAACCAAATAAAATTGATCATCTTTAAGTAAATTGTTCATAGCCTCATTGTACCAGACCAAATTTGAAACTACTATCAGCCCACATTTATCTGCAGACCTGATAATTATGTCATGTTTATTCTAAAACTGCTTCAGAGCTAAATAATCTTCTTTAGTTAAATTATAATCCCTTTGCATTCTGCTTTTCGATTCCTTTAACTTATAAATATCCTGAATACACAATTTCTCAATTGCATTAATAAGGGAATTCACAGCAGGCACAAATGTACTAGGTTTTCTGAAGCAGTTAGATTCAGCATAAGAATCATTACTATCATTGTATAGCAGTTTTAAAGTAAGATTTCTAGCAAAAAGTTTCACATCTAAAATAACATCACTATAATCAGAATTCCTTGCAGGTAGAAAAGAAAGTCCTTTCTTTAACATATTATGCTCACATTCAGTAAGACTGTAAGTGGATAAGTTCCAAACTAGGTGATTTTTTTATAAATGCCTTCTTGATGTTCAGTGTCCCTATAAGATCCTCCTCAGCTTTATCTTCTGTCTGCCCCAACTTCTTGAGCATGTTTGCTTGTTTTGATGGCTCCAATCCTTTATAGGCAGAGGGGAACAGACGTCTGTGTGAACCTAAAGGGTGTGAGGCTCCAGAAACAAATAATTGCTCTGTGCAAGTGCATTGTTGACAACAGTACCTTCTGCCCTATGCACTTGCATTGTAACAGTAAAAGTTTTCTTCCTGGCCCCAAGATCCTTAGGTGCTTCACTATTCTGCCTGAATACAGCTGATGTCAACTGAGAATCACTGGCAGAGTCCACAACTATATTGACTGAAGGAATAGTTTCATTAGTCACAGCTGTTTGAGTAGTTACCATAGTATCAATGGGCTTTATACTCTCAGACACACCTTCCTTTGATTCACTGTAGGGTGGCCAGGTAAAGACATGGCCCTGTTTAAAATCAAAGCGATCCCTTGTTAATTTTTTTATACTTGATTTTAGCCAATTTATGTTCATATACAGAAATAATGTCAGTAAGCTCAAGCATGTATCTGTCAACCACCTCTATTTGAAACAAATTAAGCAGCTCTATGTACTGCTACTCAAGTGCACACATCAACTGTTCTATTTCTTTGTTGGAAGAATTAATAAGGAGCTTAAGATATTCTTAGATCTAGCACAGCTTAACCTTATTTTTCTAAAAGGACACACCAGGCAATGAAGGATAAAAGAAAGGGCTATAAACTTAGGGTTCCCTTATATTATTCTTCTGATGTTTCTTCCTATATGAATGTTATTAAGAGACACTGGGGAATTTTAACAATGGACCGTGATATCAGTAAGTTGATAGATATTACTCCCAGATTCCTTTTTAGAAACATGAAATCATTGAAAAGGCAGCTTTGTTACCCCATCATGGATTCTGTGCAGCATAGAAACAAAGTAACAATGTCCTGTGGTAGGTATTCAATGTGTTCATACATTGGTAGCAGTGCAAAATTTACACATCCAGACTAAAAAAGGATTATGAGTTTCATATATTTGCTACTTACAGTACGGAACATTTTATTTAGCCCACTGTAAGGAATGTTCCAAATTTTATATAAGGAAGACTGATAGGGCTTTAAGGGAGAGAATAAAGGAGCATGTTCTATTACATACAAAAGGGAAGCACAACTAGTGCTTTGTCAAAACATGTACTGGCCACTGATTCTAGGCACACATTTAAATGTTTTGTTATTGGCAGAGTCTTTGAATCTATTAGGTGTGGAGATATAAGAAATCAAACTGAACAGATGGAAGCTTAATGGATTATCAGGCTGAGGGGAGATTTTGGGCATGGGTTGAATGAGTTTGTATCCATTAATCCCAAACTGAAGTCAAGACCACTAGCCAAATGAGAGTATTTGCCTTTGCATCTGCAATTATATATGTTTGTTTTCTTGTTAGCTTAATCAGTATTTTTATCTGCTTATAGAAAATTTGTATATAGTTTTTATGTTGCATTTTTATGTGCATGTTTTTATGTGCTATTTAAATAGCATATATTTTAACTGTGTTTCTTTAAATTCTGTGGCCATGTGACTTAATACTGTTTCACTTCTCTATTTAAGAAACAGTTTTGGTTTAATGTGTTTGTTATCTGATGAAGCAGCAGTAGCTGCAAAAGTATTTATGACCTACAGTAAATTAAGTTTTTAACCTGAAGAGTCGTGTCTTCCTTGGGTCCATCAGTGTTCTTGGATTATTTGCTTTTATTTTTGTTGACTCTACTGCTCTGGGAAGTTGGTGGTAGTTTTTCTTTGGCATCAAATGCTTCTTGGTGTTGTTCCAAGCATGACCAGTTTACATTTTTGGGTATCAACTCACATAGTGGTGCTGAAAGCTGACTCAGTTCTGGGAGGAACTTTACTAAATAGTTAACCATACCAAGAAAACATTGTAAAGATGTGACATTTTCATGGAACTGGCATCTCAAGAATTGTTGCTTGCTTAGCCGAATCTGGTTGTAAGCCAGAACTGATAAACAAATGAGCCACATAAGTTACTTCTTTCAATTTGAATTTACATTTCTGAGGATTCAGTTTAAGATGTATTTCATGAGCACGGTCTAGAAATTTCTTGAGGTTTCTTTCATGTTCAACTTCGCCTTTGCCCCCTACAATAATGTCATCTACTATGATAGCATATGATAGCACATGGATAACCTGAAAAAATTTATTCCATCACACATTGAAATACTTCGCTGTCAGAATTTATCCCAAATTGGATTCTCAAAAATCTATATCTACCAAATGGTGTTCTGAAAGTGGTTAACAATGAAGATTTGTGATTCAGCGAAATTTGCCAAAATGAACTTTTTCATCTAAGACTGAAAAGTATTGGCATTTGGCATGAGAACGACTAGTTCATTTACTGTGTGCATCAGATGCAAAGGATGTTTAAGCACTTTGTTTAAAGCTCTTGGATCAATACATACACTAGTGGAGTTACATGATGTTTTTAAGTAATTTACTATTGGAGCTTTTCTCCTCGGGTCTCTGGTGAAAAAGGGCTTCGCCCAATCAGACTAACCTGGTTAACAAATGTCAAAATAAATAAATAAATAAATAAAAGTAATACATATTCGAATATCACCTGAGCTTTTTTTATGAGCTATGACCATGGAAGCTACCCATTCAGTCGGTTCTTCTGCTGGGGTTATTACACCTAAGTTCTCCATTTTGTCAAGCTCTGCTTTTACTTTGCTCTGAATTGTTACCAGAACCTTCCTTGCTGGTCTGGCAACTGGGTTTACTTCACGGTTTAACTTCATGGAATATGTGACTGGAAGTTTGCCAAACTTATCTGTGAAAACATCAGCATATTCACTAAAATTATTCTGTTTAAAACTCATTGTTGTTTTGTTGTTCAGACTTACATGGTGGACTTCTTTAGTAAATGAAGTTAGTCCCATTTTCAAACTGTCTTTGAGGCCTAACAATGACTGCACATGTCTTTTGACTACATAAAACTGCAAGTCATAGCTGTTCCCAGCAAAATGGCATATAAGGAAAATTGCGCCATCAGTCTGACTCTCTTCACCACCGTAAGCAACTAGTTTTGCACACTTTGCTGAATCAAGTTTCAAACCAGCTTTTACTGTGGCAAACATTTGTGCTGACATAATATTGCACTTGGATATAGTATCTACTTTAAGCTCTACAGGTTTCCCATTAATCTGAACAGTACAAAATGTTTCACTCTTTGCTGCCAATTGATAATCTACTCTGTTAACTGCTTCATTAATCACAAAAACACCGTCAACATAGAAAGTTTGCGCATGGCTCTCTATCTGATCTACTTGCCTGTTTGGATGCTCTATTTTATAAAAGTATGTGCCACTTTAGACTGGAAAGCTTTTTGAAATGATTCCACTTTTTACATTTATGACACTGCTGACCAAAAGTTAAGCACTTTTCTCATTTAGGTTCATGGCTGCCTCCACAATTACTACAGTTAGCAATAAGGTTGTTTGCTGCGGCCTCATTTAGTTTATAATTAAGGTTAGATGTGACACAACTTTTCAGTTTATATTTCTGTTTGCACCTAACCTTATGCTGCACAGTATTAACATTCGCACTAGCAAATACTGTATGCATGTTTTTATCATTCGTAAGCATGTTTTCATGCTTTTCTGTAAGCTCATATATTTGACAAATCTCTATGACTTTGCTTAATGGGATCTACTTTATAATGTTGAGTTACCATTTCATCAACGTTCAAAGCAGTGAGACAACAATGTCACAAGTTTATAACCACAAACTCCCGGAGCATCGTATTACCTCTCTGGGAAAGTAACCGCTTGCCTATCAATGGTAACATTACAAATGGAAGCAAATTACAGCCACCGAAGTGGGGGACTTTGCCTCCACACCCCACCTACCTAAATATACCAACTCTGAGATCACACTACAGTGGAGAAAGGGCAAAGTTCACCATGGTGGCCAAGTGGTTACTTTCCTGGAGTGGAAATATGATGTTCCAGGAGTTCGCGATTATAAACTTGTGACATTGTCATCTCGCTGTTTTGAACAAAACAGTAAGTCAACATTATGAGGGGGATATGCTTAATGTTAAATCACTATCTCAAAGCAAAATATTTCTCACTGCACCATTATTAACACCACAAACAAGCTTGTCTTTTATCAACTCATCTTGTAAATCACCAAATCTGCATGTTTTATCTTTATTTCTCAAGTCAGTAATATATGTTGCTATAGTTTTGCCACGATTTTGATTTCTTGTGTAAAACATGTACCTTTCCATTGTAATATTCATTTGAGGGTTACACATTTCTCTAAATTTACATTTGAAGCACTCGGGGTCTTCCCACATTTCAGCGTGTATCAAAATATGGTGGTTCTCACCCTCCCCTGCAAACACGGCAGGTGCATATAAAAATGAATGTTCCCTCTCAATGGCTTCTAAGCCAGCTAAATTAAGAAGAATGAATGCCTTTGCACGTACATCTTTATTAGAAAATGCAGCCTGTATGAAAATATCATAATCTTGCTCAAACACTTGCCATTTCTCAGCAATATTATTATAAAATGCCAGAAGTCCAGGTCTATGAAATCCCTCTGCCATAATAACAAAAAAATGTTTAAATATAAGCATAAACCAGGTACTTGTAATTATACTCAACTGCACAAACATCTCTTTGAAAAGGCTTTACTTTAACACTGCAAACGCTGCAAGCACTCTAGACACTTAAGATACTTCGAAAAGTTTCAGTTAATGTGAAAAAGTAGTACATTGCAAAAAAATTAAGTTGTTTTAGCCTTTTCATACATTTTAATACTTCGGAAATTACTTTGAACACTTTTGTATTTATTTCAAATGCTTTTATCAATATGTCACAATTTCAGACATTTCTTTTATCTTGGTAATTAGTTTGAACATTTTGAATGTTTCCCCACACATTCTGTGACTGAAAAATCATTTAAAGAGTTTAAGTACCTTTGAATAACAAAACCAAAATATTGCCAACAAGTCCAGAGCAAATCCAGATACTTTCACGAATAAAGGTTAAACAATAAAAACTTATATAAGAGTATCAAGAACACACGATAGGCAGAGAAATCTGATATAAATATTTAATACAATACACAGGAATAAGTGCTTTCACGGTAAATCCAACATTCGCTTCATCAGATAACAAATGAGACAAATTCAACAGTTTAAATACAGTCTTGCACCAATCAGAGACAAAACATCATTAAAAACTCCACCCATTCTACTAATCTCAATACAATGTACTACAGTATTAAATACATAATACCTAAACTATCCTAAAAGCTACTATAATGACATAAACATACAATAGACCTAAAAGAAAATATAAAGAGCAAACTACTAAGTATAAATATATACTAATCACTTAAAAAGCCTACAGGATTTTAGTACCGGCCTCTAGGGAACATGTTCATTCATGTCCTTCCCTTTTTGGGCTTGCATCCTAAGTATCCATTGCAGTTCTAAATTCTCAGTATGAGTTCTGATGTCACCTATTCTCATAGAGTCAAATGCTCTATCAATGGCTCTAAACTTAAATGTATGTTGTTCACCCTCCATCATAACATAATTCTAAGGGAATCCACTATCTGTCAGCCTGGGACGATATAATCGACAGACCTTGGTGCTTTGCCAGAGATGGTCTTCTTCTGACACCCCTGGAATTTTGGCTACTGGCTAAGGCTCTTCCCACCTCCATAGTGCCTTTCTAGGCAGTGTTTCAAGAACAAAATTCCCAATGTAAAAATTCTATCTGAAAACATCCTCAAGGTTATGCTGTTAAATGCTAGGAGTCAAATTCCCAATGTAAAAATTCTGTCTAAAAACATCCTTAAGATTATGCTGTTAAATGCTAGGAGTCTCAACATGAAACTGCAGTCACTGGAATCTGTCCTCACCTTGGAAGGCGCAGGCATTTGTGCAGTCACGGAGACCTGGTTCAAGCCTGTGGAGAGCACCCCAGCCATACCAGGTTACACCTCTTTCCAGATGTTCAGATCTCAAACTGAAGGTGTGAAAACTAAAGGAGGTGGTGTATCAATATTCACTGAAGATAAATACACCTCCAGATTGGTTAAACAGTATAACTCCTTGGAGACATTTCAGGTGCAATTAACTGTTGGTAGGACACCTATTCAAGTCATTGCCAGCTACAGGACCCCCTCATGAATCAAGATACCCACTCTGCCTATTTGGATCTATTGAGTCTATCAAGATATATCCAAACACCATGGTTTTGGGCAACTTTAAGTACCCATCCATTGACTGGATAAATTATTCGTGCTCAAACTCTTTTTCCCAAAGATTCATTGACTTTGTTAACTCCAATGCCCTAGACCGGCTGATTGACACCCTCGCAAGGAGTGCCAACATCCTGGATCTGGTGATCATCAATATGGGGGACCACTGTAGCAGCCCTGCTGTGAGGGCCTTCCTGGTGAGATCTGACCACAAATCAGTGTCATTTGAAGTAATTATCACACCTAACCCCACCCCAGAAGCAATTGCACTAAAAAAATTATCCAAAGCAGATTATAACTTCTTATAGGATGGTATAAAAAGCTTCATTGCATCTTCTCCCTTAGATGGAACTGGCAACTTATGCTGAGCTCTACAACAAATCTTTATACAAACACCTGTATAACTGCATTGACTCAGCCGTACGTGGTAGGACCAAAACAAGCTCCTCAAGGAAGAGCAAACCTACCTGGTGGACAATTGCCATTAACAGGCTTTACAATAATAAGAAGAAACTGCTGTCTAACAGTAAGAGGGAGTGAACCCTCCTAAACTGGAAACAATCCCTCCTCAGCTTGAACAAGCAAATAAGACTTCTTGTGAAGTCCACCAAAGCAAACTATGAGTCCAAATTAGCTTCCTCAACAAAGGACAGCCACAAGGCATTCTATAGTTACATCCGTAACCTAAAAGGAAAGGCCCACATTTGTGCAGAACTGATAATTAATGACACCACATACACTGAGCCTATGCACATAGCTAACCTGTTGGCCGACAGGTTCAGTGAAAACTTCACTCCCCTCTCCCTACCACACATACCCCATGACATCCTTACCACCTGCCCCCTACCTTGTATCTCTAAAGAGCAGGTTGTAAATGCCCTCTCTAAAAGCACAGCATCTAATGGACCTGATAACATCCCAGGCTGCATCCTACATGGGCACCAACATGAATTAGTTACATCATTGGGAACTCTTTTCAATCATAGTCTAAGCACCAGCTTCATAACAGCTGAATGGAAAACAGCCACCACTCTTCCCTTGCACAAAGGTGATGCTTCCACTGACCCCAGGAATTATAGACATATTAGTCTGACTAGCCTTATCTACAAGGCCATGGAGCAAATCATCATGGACCTTATCAACAAAGATATAGGTAATCTCCAAATACTTGACCCTACTCAGTTTGGATTTGTCAAAGGAAGATCATGCCTGTTAAACCTGGTGGACTTCTTTGAGGCAGTCACCAAGGCCATGTACAAGGGGAAATCTGTGCATGCAGCCTACCTGGACTTAACCATGGCATTTGATACTATCCCCCACTCAGACATCATTGGCAAACTCACCCAACTAGGCATCAACCCTTATATCATTAAATGGGTTGCTAACTGGCTCACTGATAGAACACATATAGTCAAAATAGGGGAATCCACCTCCAACAGTAGACCTGTAACTAGTGGTGGTCCATAGGGATCAGTCCTTGGACCTCTACTGTTCAGAATCTATTTCTCTGAAGTGCAAGCAAAAACTAAAGGTCTGTGGCTGACAAAGTTCGCTGATGACTCCAAACTGGGAGTGGTCATAGTATCTCCAAAGAGTGTCAACATCCTACAAGAGGGTCTTACACAAACAAATGATTGGTGCCAAAGTCATGGCCTGAAACTCAATGCAAAAAAAGTATTATCATTCCTTTTGGTAAAAGCAATGTTCCTGCTAACCACTTCAATAGCAACACCTTAAGTACGCACAGTGGTGAGAGACTTGGGCGCATACGCATAGGTTGACAGCAAACTTACCTTTGACCACCATGTCTCCACAGTGGTAAGAAGGGCATTCTATATTGCTCATCTCGTAAGTAAGTGCATTACCTCCAGAAAAAAAGAAGTTATTACCTCCCTGTACTCTTCCCTCATCATATCAATAATTGAGTACAGCACCCTTTTTGGTATGTATCGTTCTAAGCACCAGCAGCAGTTGGAGAAACCACAAAGGTTCCTCACAAGGAAAATTCAAGGACATCACCATCTGTCCTATGGGGATCATCTGAAATCACTGTCACTTTATTTTGTTTCATACAGACTACTCAGAGGTGATCTCTGCCTTGCATATAAGGCAATCTCTGACCCTGTGTTATTGGGAATGCTTCATATCCGAAAGTCAAATGGTACACAGGTTACTCACTCTAAGGACCTTAACCTGGTATGTGACATTAATAAAACCTGGTGGAGGGGCAGATTTGTCTCCCAGCAGTTACCACACCTTTGGAACAGACTTCCACTTCATGTCAAACAGAGCACCTCATTTGCCATTTTCAAATGCAATCTGAAAGATTGGATGGGTGACCATAAATTCACCACAGGGGTTCCACCTGTGTCCTTCTTGGATATGGGCAATAGGTGCTGATCATGGAAATAAGGGTAAGAACTTGGCTAGGCTTGTAAGGGCCCTAGAGTCATAGCCTATTAACTTCCTATGAGCCTATGATCCTATGAACAGCTTTGCAGCAGAGAATGAAAATCATTGTGCATACAAGCAAATCCAAAATTATCCACAGTATTAACAATATGTACGGCACTTGTACACTTCTGAGATGTTTGTACATGTATTAATTTCAGATATACTGCAATGAGTGATCACACACAGATTTATGAATATTATTTGCCGAAATGCAGCTCTCTCCTATGTAAGTATGGTGTTCATTCTTCTCTTATCTGATCAGTAATCCAAACATGCATTCTGTAAGGCATTATGAATCATTCTCCCTAAAATGTGTGAGAATATTAAATGGCAATAATATACAGTTTTCAACAAATGCAGGGGAGGTTGGATGTTACTGAATGGAAACTGTGAAATGTGTACTGCTTACTTTCATTTAAAACATTAATACAATTACTTCTATACTTTTACACTTTCTAAGTGTAACCCAGCTGACAAACCCACTGGAGGTAAGGGAGTCTGAATTGTTATTGTGTTTTCCTTCTCCCTACAAGTAATCATTCACAGCTGCAATCATTTAGCAAGAAACATTGAGTGAGTGCCTGCACTATGTTTTCATCTGCTACACGGAGCCAATAATTTGGGATTCAGCAATTTTATTGAGTTCACACCTCATTTGTATCTTCACCATGCTCACAACCCTGAATCTACACTATAAAAAGGGAACAGTGTAGCTAGGGAACTTAAAGGTGAGGAGACATGTTTATGTGGATAACACAGAAGAAGATTGCTACTGTTTTGAATTTATCTGCACAGAAGACAATGATCTTGATAAGGTATGATTCCATTTTTCAGTATATACTGGATATGTTCACGTCACCAATATATATATATATATATATATATATATATATATATATATATATATATGCATAGTTTCATTTCAGAATCCAGAAATATCACCATCTTGAACTTCATAATCTGGAAGCCCAAAATCCTGAAAATTCAAAATCCTGAATCCCAAAATACTGAAAATATACAGGACACAATGAATGACAATATTCTAGTACAAGGAATCACAGAAACACATACAAGACAAAGGATAGCACTTTTCACCAAGTACAGGCAGGAGGACAAGCCTCCCTGCACCCCCATGTAGGGGCCTGCACCCCCCCACACACACACCCTGTTAATTAAATATATTAACTCCAAGATTGCACTCCACAGAAAAAAATGGCAAACATACCATCACATGTTTCATGACTGCCTGTTGTAACCTTAGTAATCAGTGTTGCTATACTACAACATAACTCATGATAGTGTAGTCAAGTGCAATCCTGGAGTTGATATATTTAATCAGCAGGGGGTGTGGGTGTGGGGTGCTCAGGCCCCCAAATGAGGGTGATGTTAAAGACCCATTTAACTGTATACCCCATTCTGAAGGACTTAATTTATTTTATAATGCAGTTAGAGAACTAACCCCCTTAAGTGACACAATGCTGAATTTTTGATGGCTGCTATGGAATATATATATTTGAATAATAATTACTTTATGTTTGAAGGAGAATTTTTCAAACAAGTTAAAGGGGTAGGTATGGGTGCGATATGCGCATCCATATATGCCAATTTAGTTCTATATATATGTGGGAAACCTTTTGTATATTTTATGTTAATAAACATACTTGCCTTCGGACTTCGGATTTTCTGGATACTATTGGCATTTGTACTTGATGTAGCACAGTTGTGTGGGGTCATTTACTTGCTCAGAATGGCTTTTTATGTTTTCTGACAGTCTTGGTTGAGCTATCTTTTTGACATACTGCTTTTGCTTAACACATTCTGGTTCATTACACATGGGCTTAGGGTGGATGTGTCATTCAAGTTTTGGTTAAATGCGTGTGGTAAGCCAATCATTTTTATTTCAGTACTGATGTGCATTTCACAGATACTTTCATGTATCCATATGTGTGAGGTGGATGTCAGGACTGTGTATGTGTGTGTGAGTGTGTGTGTGTGTGTGTGTGTGTGTGTGTGTGTGTGTGTGTGTGTGTGTGTGTGTGTGTGTGTGTGTGTGTGTGTGTGAGTGTGTGTGTGTGTGTGTGTGTGTGTGTGTGTGTGTGTGTGTGTGTGTGTGTGTGTGTGTGTGTGTTGCTGTATTGTCTGTGATAGTGGCACCAGTGGAAGTATGTTAGCAGATAATGAACTGCAGTAGAGTAGCTATTAATTTATTTCCTTTGTTTGTTACTTATTATCATAGGTCATCCTGAGAGTGGAAGTGTAGGATTCTTACTACCTGATGTCAGAGTATTGGAAGACTCTGAATATGATGATGGTGGCCAAACATAGGCACAGCTGGGGGGTGTAGAGGATGAATCTGACACTAAAATTGACATTTAGCCATCCCCTGTAATTCCACTGGACACAGCCATAGACCTACGCAAACCCATTCCAGTGAGCCCTCAGATATTGGACAGATGGAGGGTAAGACCCATGATCAGGGTAGCATGGTTACTGTAGCTTCAGTGCCTGTTGACTCTGTCCATAGCAAAAGTGTGGGGGAGGTGCCATGCAGGAGCATTGTTTAGGTTTCTCGGAGGAGGTCTGCTGTTCATCCTCCACCTAATCCAGGTGTGTCTTTCCATGTCACTTGTGTTTATGCCCATCATGGAGGCACAGTCATGTTCCAATAGGGCCTCTGCAGAAATGCTTAGTTTTGTAGATGTGGCACAGGCCAACATGCATGACTGCCTCCTCCATGTTGCTGATTTAATGGATCGGATGCATGACACGTTGGAATGGGTGGTGTCTATGATGGAATGTCTGCTGGGAGGGGGGCAGCATCTACTTGGATGTAGGTCATCCACATTATGTGACATTAGCTGACATGGCCATACCTAATCATGCTCTTGTAGTGGGACTACTTCCAGTGCTCTGTCAGTGGTTGAGATGTCCACACCAAGATGTGAAAGGTCATGAGGTCGTGGTCCTGGGCACACTCATAAGGAAAGTTCAACCAGCAGATATCAGTCACATTCAGGCAGCAGCAGTGCATCTGACTGTGGCCATGGATGTGCTAATGCAATTCCTGGCAGAGACAGTTCTCAAGGTCAGGGACAAGGATGATGACGATGTACTGTCACCTCTACCATGCATGGCTTACACCTTTACAACATACCAGGATGTAGAGCTATCACAGTGATTGACTAGTGTCGCTCGTCTTTCTCTAACATAGATGACAAGCAGGTGCGGTATTTCGTTTAGATGCTTTAATACATAAAAACACATTAGGATGGATCACAGCATCATAAAATATAAACTAACTGGTTAACAGGCAGACCTTATATACATACAAGCTTACATCACAACAGCTAACTATAAAATGGTAGTCAGGCTTGCACATGCTCAGTATTTATAAACTTGTGCAAGCCTTTGGATAGCTTATTAAAGGTACATACACACTAATCTACAACTAGGTTCTGGCAGACACTCACAGACCAGTTACACCTGGAGTGCCTCTACAGATATACACAGACATAGAAGTAATATGGGTTAGTCATGAGGCTTAATGCTCATTCTGTCTTAGTGGCCATTTGATACCTTATTCAAATGTCTGCCTGTTTCTCTTACTTCCTCACATGCACTCACTACCTTTTGTGTTGGCTTAGGCCTCCTGCCCCAACTTCCATACACAGCATCCTGTGCAAATGATGATGACTGTGCCATATCCTTGTTTTCTATCTTTTGGGTTCAGGGATATATAAATCTTTGGTCTGATGCTCAGGGTGCATAGCTGACTTAGTGCTTAGTATATTTGTTTGCGTGATGCTATTTTGCAAATTGTACTGCTTTCTTACAGGTTATTGCAATATGTACATCCCTGCCAAACTGTTAGACCAGCAAAGCTGGACCAAGACATAAATAAAAATGTGACAAAGGTCTAACAATGGGGAGAGTTTTTAAACATTGTGGCCTTACAAACTTAGACAGTTGATGGAATAACCGGTTTTGCATTATTTTTATGCTTGTTCTGAGGGATATGAAGTTTGAAACCGAAATGTGTGTCATTATTTTCTAACTTCACTCTTTAATGATTTTTAGATGTAAGGCCTATGACTTGACAGAGGACACATGTATTCACATAAATCAGTGCTGTCACATCTTGATGTAATTGTTGTAAAAATCACCCATCTTATAATTATTACATTACCAAATAACCAAATGCAATGATACGCCATTCATTTGTATTCTAAGACATTTATTTTTCTATTCCAAGTTCAACACTTACCTTGGAAATGCAGCAGTTGAAAGAGATCTAGTTCAGGGCTGATGCTGCCTGATGCTAGCAGTATATCACACAAATAACTAAAAACATACACAATCTCTTCTGTATTACACGTGTAACAAATTTTTTACAAAATAGGAATAAATAGAACATTTCCTGCACTTAAAGTGCCATATCTTGGGGTAATCTTATAACTAACCTGTACTTCGGGCATTTGAAATTTACTATGTACTACTATATCAGAAATACTGCGGCCCTTTCTATAAGAAATTAAAAGTTTGTTTGATAAACATTTTTCTAGGATACAATCTATAAACAACATAGGCCAATAATAATGTAAAATTTGAGTAACCTGTTGACTCAATACATTGAAAATAGTCACAACATATATTTTTATTATCATAATTTATTACTATTCTTATTTTGATTTTGAATGTAACCTCTCGCTGTTCCTTTATCAAAATGTATCACTTCCATAAATGACAATCCTTCTTGTACTACCCTAACAGGATTTCTTCCTTTATTCAAATCTAATTCCTTATAACGTTTTGCTCTAACCCTATCTAAAGCTTGTTTCACATCTATGTTGTCATATCCCCTTTGCGCAAACATTTTAACTGACTGTTGAATTTCTTCCTCAAAATCCTTGTCCACATTACACTGCTTACTAATTCTCAAAAGTTGACTGTGTGGTAAGGATGAAATCAAATGGGGGGGGGTGGCAACTAGAGCCATGTAACAACTGAGAGCCCCCTTTAAATTTTCTATGAACCTTTCTACCAATAAACCCAGTTTCTTCACCCCACAGCTCCAAATCCAAAAAACTGACTCTTTCACCCAACTGTACCCCACTAAACCTATTATCGTGTAACTGCTTAATAAAACCGGTCACATGCTCATAACCCCCTCTACAAATAAAAGTCAAATCATCTATGTACCTAGAATACCTTCAAACATGGGTTTTGAAAAAAATAAATCCCAAATAAACATTCTAATTCAAAAAAGGCCAGCATTAAGTTGGCATACATGGGGTCATAGCAGTACTCTGTCTCTGATGAAAAATGTCATTACTAAAAACAAAATAATTGTTTCTAAACAAAACTTAACAAGTTCCATAACATAAACTGATAAAGGTGTATCCCCAAGAAATATTTCAGGGCTTGCATACCATGGTGATATAAAATGTTTGTGTACAAACTCTGCACATCCATGACTATCCAATACATTCCTTGTTCCTACCTTAAGTTAGCATTTTTTTCAATAAATCCTGTGTATCTCTGATATATGATACTGTTTTTTTCTACATAAGGGAATAAATATCCATGTAAAAATATACCTAAATTATGTAAAAAATATTTTTGAGCTGAAACAATAGGCCTACCTTGTAAGTTCTCCAAACCTTTATGTATTTTAGGTAAGCACCCCCAAACACATCAGAATTACAAGAATAAAAACTATCTTCAGAATTTTCACTACAGGTTTCCTCTAGCCACTCCTGTTTATCATAAAAGTATATTAAATGCAGTTTTCTAATCAGTCAGAACATTTCACTTTTTAAATTAGGAAGGCGAGGCAAAACTGTTGGTATATACCTGAGTCTGAGATTTAAAATGGACTCTAATACATCAGATAAAACATAACCAGAAATGTTCACAATACTAGAGTTAGTGCCTTTTAAACTATTATTGCAACCTACCTTTTTATACAGTTGTTTATTGTGTCCTTCATTGTGCTGTTGTTGTCCATAATTAGTTCTATTTCTTTTCTTGTCATTCCAAAAATCCCCAGTCCTATTGTTGGAATTGCGAAACCTCTCACTGTAGTTAGGTGGATCTTGTGCTGATGGTAAAGAGAGATAACAGCTTTCCCCCTCCATTTGGGAGCCGAGGTCTTCTGATGAAGCAAACAAAACCATTAGTGATTTCTTCCATTCCGTTATTGTAGTCTTTCCATGCATGTGCCTTAGATTTCCAAATGAATGCTTCCCTGTTACTATAGTCCCTGAGTTCTCTATGAAGCTTGCCCTTCTTATTGTTGACCAAGTCTTTCTCATAAGACTTCAGTTTATCATTTATTTCACACAGCAGGGCATCCACCTTCACTATAGCCATCTTATCAGTTAATTGAGAACAAATAGCATGAATTTTACCTTTTAATATCTGCTGTTTACAAGTGTCTTGCACTACCAAAATATGGTAAAATTGGGTGGGAGGTTGGCATAATGGTTAAAGGTGTTTACCTTACAAACCATAAGGTGCAGGGTTTGATTCTCACATGGGGTAATTGGCTAGGCTGAAAATGGCTCAGAAGGGCAGTTAGCCTAGTACTAATCTATGAGCTTATGGACCCATTCAGAGGCACACTGATGGACTGCAGCCACCCATCTGTCCCTGAACATCCGATCTTCCTCCACCTCTGAATCAAAAGAAGTACTGGGAGATTTGAAGGCTTGAAGCCCTCCAGGTGTAATATCCAACTCCAAATATCTACTGAGACTTAAGATGTTAAAATGCGTATAAGTCTCAACATAAATCAAGTGTTCCAGTTTTTTACAGTTCCTGTAACTCATTTGATAAGTTACCTGCTGAATTGGCCCCAATTGATAAGAAAGGATTTTCCCTGCAGCAACTTCTCTCATTAAAATGATTATCCCAGAGTTTTTCAGCTGATAGTATTCTGTTTTCTATATGAAAAACATACTGCTCCGTAGAACATTGGGAAGACTCATCTGCTTTTTCCCTGAAAATCCTGGGCAGAAAGGGTTTATTGAATCTGCACCATCATATAAAATTGATTCATGTATTTATCAGTAATGCTAATATATTTAATGCAACTACAGAACTTCAAACAGAATTGTAACTATATGGTGTCTGAATGTCTGTATAGGAGTTAACACCAAAACCATCAAGACCGGGAACCTTGCCCATTTAAGTCATACATCAGCTATAACTTTTTCTAATTAGAATTCCAGATCTAATTTTGGGATATGACATTCCAGAAATGCATTCAGAAAAAAAAAGCTTGATGTTAAATGTGATTAGTGGAAGCATGTATTTGTTTTAAATCATCATCATCATCAACCTATTTTTTCCCATTTTCTTCATGGAGTCGGGGAGTTGTGTCAATTATTCAATGCCACTCCCCTACCTTGTTCTACACTCATGCCTGACTGTTGCAGGTCTTCTCTCACACAATCCATCCACCTCTTTGCTGAACACCCTTGTTTCCTCTTGCCTTCTTCCTGTCTGTCCCAAATCTTCTTAACCAGATTGTCTTCTCCTTTTTTTGCATATGTACCTGAACCACTGAAATCTGTTCTCTTTGACGTTTTCTGCACTTGGAGCTATTTTGGCTTCTGCTCTTATGACCTAATTGTTTTCATCTATCCCACGGTGTGCATCCTATTACTCATCTCAGGCTCTTCATCTCTAACACTCATGCTTCAACTGCTCTGCCTTTATTGCCAGGTTTCTCTACCATACAGGGTTTTGGACCCTTTACTTTTCAGCTTCCTTGCCACTCTTCTGTCATATGCTACTCCTTAAAACTCTATGCCAGTTGGCTGCAGACCCTCTGATTCCAGCTTTGTCCTCCATATTCAGACTTCCCTTCTTCTCAACCACCCCTCTTAGATACTTGAAGCTGCTAACCTGTTCCACTATTTTCCCTATATTCCTTTAATTGCTTTAAGTAAATCCTCATGCTGTCTGTAAAGAGAACCATTTTTATAAAGAGATATTTCTAGAAGCATGATTTAAATTTAAATGACTCTTAAACTTGTAACCCATTTTGCATATTTAGCTTGGGAATGACATGTGGCCCATTCTGCACATTTAGCTGGGTATTAGATTTTAAACAGTTGCATGTTCAATGTTTGTTGTGACTTTAGTGCATATTGAACATTTGCTAAAAATGCAAATTTGTCTGAATCACATCTTAATTGAAATTCTTTGTCTAGTTGCAAAATGTTGTCACCCAATGACCTTATTTGTCATAATCCACAAATATTTAACGTATTACATATTGAGACCTCTTAATGTACATACATAAGTAATTCATCTGGTATTAAATGGGATTGTATTAGCCTGCTGTGACACAAAAGAATGTTGAAATATTGATATTATCGGCTTCTCAAACTTAGCATTCTGTAACATATTCAGATCCAGTCCACAGTTAGGCCATGAATGACAGTTTGGGTGTTCTGTAATTTTTGAATATATCAGTGAATGAGCTAACAAGGTTCTTGATTCTGCATTATATTTAATCACATACCTATGGTATGATGTGAACACCAGGAAATACTTCTTGACAAGGTTCTGTGGGGTGATAAAAAGATGTACAATCTTTCTGTTTTGGATAGACAGCATAATAAGAATGATGATATGCCTGAATTAGATCAATGAATAATCTTAAGTCTCTATTTTGACAGAATGGTGTTGACCCTTTTTATCTTAAGCAGAACCAAATGTCAGGTCCCAATATCCTTTGTTTATAATTTCATGAATATTATAACTGGTTACCACTTGAAACAGTAGGAGAAAGGAACTGATTTTATTTTTTCAGAGTGGGTACACCAATGTTCTGACTAGAAGTTGAAGCGAAAGTATGTATTTACAGTCTCAAGCATGGGCTCTCACTTGAATATCACTTTAACTTGAGCAATATTTAATGAAAAGACCCATTAGAGCACTCCACTTTTATTTTTTTAATTTTCTGAGGCAAACATATGAAATACTCAGTTCTTTTTAAAATAATAAAACTGAGTCATGCACATATGAATTTCTTGGTTAAAATATGTTAGTATTCATATTATGAAACAAGTGCCAAAATAGTTTCTTCTTAGAAATCTACTGGATGTCATGTAAGTTCCAAATATAGATCTTTAACTGTCATCAGTTTATACATTGAGTTAAGGCAACCCAGTATATCTGCAAATCTGGATGCTCATGAGGGTGGGTGCTTTATAGCAGAAGGTAATAATATACATTCCTGAACCAAGAAAAGGAAAATAACTGAAGACAGCAAATTATTAACAATTTAAAAATATTAACAGCAATGCTATCTGTGCAGAAAGAGAAAAGTTACCCTTTACTGGAGCAGATCCTGAAAACTCTTTCATAAAAATTCCCTAAAGAATACTTTGTCAGAAATATGGGTGCAGTGGGGGGGGGGGGGGCGCAAATGGCTATAACTAAGGAAAATAATAAAACCTTATTAATTTTAATTATATTGACTTCCAAAACGAGTAATTACTAGAAAATGGAAATCAACATCTAAACCAATTATATTTGAAGTATTGAATATTATAAAATAGATAAAAGAACTGGAAATTATCTCTTTAAAAAAGTGAAGGAGCAAATTACATAGAAATAAACTGAATTTGTGGAAACAATACATGCAGAATAAATGTTCAGTAGAAGGATTTAGGTTTAAGGGAAGGCAGGAAATGAGCAATTTATTTAATATTAGACTGAATAATATTTATAAAGAATGATAACATATATGTAACATATAATGTATGTAAATGAAAGCAGTTAATATGGTTTGTTTTCTTTTCTGTTAATGCATATGTCTTAATTGATAATTTAATCAAAGTTTTTTATAAAAAAAAACTCTTTCATAGGCTAGGTGGAAAAACAAACACACTGTAACCTAAACACAAATAAGTTAAACAAATTAACTAAAACATTTATGAATTTTTAGCATTTGATCTTCAACAATAGCCAGGAGCACTTGCTAGTTATATGTTGCTGCACTCTGCAGAAACTCTTGAAACTCTGATGCAGTCAGTATTGAGGAGTGATAGGCCAGTGAGTTCCCATATGACAGAGCAATGGATTGCACAGGATAAAATTGAAGAGAATGTGCCACAGGAAGATGCTACAGAACCTTCTATAGAATGCCTGCATGAAATGGAAAACAAGGGATGTGCCCTCAGTTTGGAAGAAAATGAACTTGATTTAATAGACATAGACAGATATGTCAAGATCAACAAAAGACTGCAGAAGGTTAATAAAACCCCAAAAGTCAGAAGTCTGATAAAACACATGAACACAGTAATTAGGACTGTTCACAGAGATCCATGCAGTATAACAGAAATACACAGGATATATTACTGTGCAGGTAAATTAATAACAGGTAAAGTTATACCACAAGAACACAGGGTAGTGAGGGAAATGAAGGGGAGAAATCGAATACCATCATGGAAATATCAAATAGAGAAAAGTATAAAGCAGTTAAGACAAAAAGTGTCATTGATAGAAGACTATAGATGAGGGAACAGATCAACAAAAATACTAAGAAAGATAGATGTGATAAAAGCAATGTGCAGTATTAGAACAGACCAGGATCTATCATGCACTGTTACAAATAAACTAAAAATTTCAGCGCAGGTGGAAAAACTTAGAAGAACGAAGATAAATAGAAAGGAAAAGTACAAAATAAGCAATTTATTGATGACCCCAAAAAGTTTTATAGACAACTGGGAAACAAAGTAAAAGGAGCTGAAAGACCACCAAAAAAAAAGAAATAGATACATTTTGGAGAAATATCTATGAAGATCATGTAGAACATACTAAAGATGCTAAATGATAGAAGACGTTAAATAAAGAATAAGAAGTTTAAAGGTACAGGATATGAAATGGGATGAAGTAACAGCCAAAGAGATTGAAATAAAGTTAAGAAAAGCCTCTAATTGGAAAACTCCAGGCCCAGATGCAGTACCTAATTTTTGGCTAAAAGTATTAACATCTTTGCACAAAGATTTAGTTGTGAGTAAGAACTATTTATATGCGCACCCCGAAGAGACACCAACCTGGCTAACAACAGGAAAAACAATGCTCCTACTTAAGAGTGAACCTGCAAGCTACCTTAAAAATTGTAGATGGACAACTTACCTTCCAATAACGTATAAACTATACAAGGGAAATGATGCCTACAGACTTTATAGTCATTTAGAAGAAAACTCAATTATGGCAGTAGAATAAAAGAGCAATAAAAGAAAGTCAAATGGAACAAAGGATCATTTGTTATTAAATAAAGTCATAGTAGAGAACTGCAAAAAGGGGAAGAATCTAAGTATGGCATGGGTTGACTACAAAAAAGCATTTGATAGTATCCCACATTCATGGATAAAAGAGTGTTTAAAAATGTATAAGATACATCCTACACAGATTGACTACATTACAGAAGGAATGTATAAATATTTTGGAATTGATGAAAGATCAACAATAAACACGGACAAATACAAATAAAACTTAGTAAGGAATATTTCAGAAGATTTAAATTAATCCTGAAAACAGCACTGACATCTAGGAAGAAAATCCAAGTTTTAAACCAATTTGCTCTTCCTGTTCTAACTTACAATTTTGGCATGATTGACTGGCCCCAAAATGTGTTAGATAAATTAGACAGGAAAACAAGAAGGATGCTTCATGCTCACCAAGTGATTTATAAAAATCAGTGCATATCAAGATTATATATTCCCTGTTCTGAAGGAGGGATGGGGCTCCTTGAAATTGATTACATGTATAGATCTACACTTGTGGGACTACACACATATCTGCTGACTTCACAAGACCCAAATGTAGTGAAAATTTTGAAACATGAGGAGAAAAAAAAATCTAAGATGACTTCTCTGCTTAATCTTGCAGAAGCATATTGGTGTCAAGCAGGAATGGAACTCAAACCAGTAGATACAAATCAGGCAGCAAGTGAATGTGCCAAAAACAAAAGAAATAATATAAGGTGAAGGACCAGATGAGAAGGCAAGAAATGTGGAAAATGCATAAATATAGTTGCAAGTATAGAAAACTTCTGGAAGAACCTCATGTTGATCAGGAACAAATGCAGGAATGGTTAGGGAGAGGCAAATTCAAACCAAGAGATGAAAGGTTAATATTGACGGCACAAGATAGTGGGCTACATTCACATTGGTTTACAAAGTCCATTGAACATGTGGGAGAAACAGAGAAATGTAGGCTTTGCAAAACAGAACTGGAAACAGTTGCATACTTCATTGCTGGTTGTGACATACTAATAGCAGAAGGACTGTATACTGAAAGGCATAATAATGTGGTGAGATTGTTGCAGTGGAGATTGTAGAAACATTATGGTACTGAAGTGGCTGAAAAACACTGGAAGCATGAGACACAAAGCATCATAGAAAATTATGAAGTTTACATCACATGGGATCATCCATTGCCAACAGTTCAAAAGATAGATGCTAGAAAACTGGATATAGTGTTCCAGGAAAAGAAGACAAAAGTAGCATTGATAATTGAAATCACCACACCCAGGTACTACAGTGGTCTGTGTACAGAGAGACACAAAGTTATAAAATATCATGATTTGCAAGCAGAAACGAGAGCAATGTGGAAGAAAGATACCCTGATAGGTCTAATAGTAGTAGGAGCAATGGGTCTTATAAAAAAAGAGTCTACAGTCATATTTAGATATGTTACCAATACATGTAACTCCATACGAATTGCAGAAGGAGTCATTACTGGGCACATTACGGGTGCTGCAAAGAGCACTTTTGGCTGACATCAAAGAGTGAAACAATACTAATTTCATGAACTTTAATCATACTTTGACTTAGGAATGGGGTCCATTCCCATCATGGTATTAGAAACCTAAACGATTTGGGGAAATTAAAAAAGATAGAGTGAACATTGCCTTGCAATATGCAAGTCAATGAACAAAACTAACGAAAGGCACTTGGAGCTATTATAACTATAGAACCACAATTATACTAGAAAGTGGCAGCAGTATAAATCAGAAATGGTGAAAAAGAAACAATTTGTTTCAGAAGCACAACAGTTGACGCCTTAAATGGTGTTTACACTAATGCTATAATAGTAATAGGGCAGCACAATGACACAGCAGATAACATTATCACTCCAAAGTATGAGGTTCCCAATTTCAATTCTTGGCTGGGGTGACTTCTCTGCAGAGTTTGCATGTCCTCCCTCTGTTTGCATGGGTTTCCTCCAGGTTTTCGGGTTTCCTCCCACATTCCAAAGACATGCATCAGATGTACTGGAAACTCTAAATTGGCCATAGGTGTGAGTGTGTGGTGTGGATAAACTACTTTGGCATTGCTAGTCACCCAGTGGTGTAAACCTTGGCTCTTGATGATTTCACTGGTGCAGTGACACCCCAACCCCATGTGTAAAAAATGGGGAAAAAGGGTTGTAAATGGATGGATAGTAATGCTCTAACAACTGGACTTATAAAGTCCCCGGAGGAGTCATTAAACATGGAATTAATTTTAATCAATACATTTTATTCAGATGAGAAAACATGTGTGGCATACAGCTATCAACAACATAGACTAATGGTGAATTGTTAGATATAATGGAACAAAATCAAAATGAAAGAAAAATAACTCAACCCAAGTCCAAGGATGGCTGACTTGTAAGAGGAGATAAATTTAAATGCAGATATCTGGCTGATAAGCACCAACGAAATACTCAAAAGTATGATTGCTACCTTATTTGCTCTATCTCCAAGTTACTAAAATATGGGAAATAAACTAATGAGAAAGCAGTCATATGTGTATTCAGAACTAACCTGAGTCTTTAGTACCCATGTCACATTGAGAGAGGCCGACTTAAACCAAACTGACAACTGTTTCTACTTAAACATAAACCCAGGGAGTCAATAAATCTCTGTGTAGACATTTACATGTTAGTGCAATGAGCAGCAGTGTTCATCAAATATTAATTTTGGGAAGAGTGTCTGATAGAGCTGTGGACTCACATCTCAGTGTAAAATTGCCTACAGGCTTATAATTGAAGGAAGACAGGCACCCAAGTAGACTGTTATGAGATTAGGACCTCCACTTATCTAGGCTGCACAAGCTTGAGAATACAGTACTTAATGCTAGCACCACTACAGAAGCCTGATTCTAATAGTGTTAGAGTACACTTTATAGAGGATAACATCATCAGTGTACGCTGAGAAGAGAATGCTTGTATGGCCATTTGAAATTGCTGTGGAGTCATGTACACACACACACACACACACACACACACACACACACACACACACACACACACACACACACACACACACACACACACGCATGTTGACTGCTGTGAGATTAGAACCCCCATGTGTCTACACAATCTAGACAACACAGTACTTAATGCTAGAAACATTAACATTGTCAGAGTACAGTTTATAGAGGATGACATTATCAGGGTATGTTGGAAAGAGGATGTTTGTATGGCTGTTTAAAATCACTGTGGAGTCATGCAGCAGCGTGAAAGTATCTCCTGAATGATATTTGAGTGAGGACAGCAGGAAATGGACTCATGTTCATCTATATCCACACCCACTCAGACATAGTCTCACACACAAGTTAATTGCTGTGAGATTAGAATCCCTACCTATTTAGAGAACACAGTACTTAGCACTCATTCCACCACAGAAGTCTGACTTTAACAGTTTCAGAGTGCACTTTATAGAGGATGACAACATCATAATATTGCAGGTAACATATACTGCTATGAGACTTCTGTGCAAAGCCAGAATTTGTGATATGATTGTGTAATTGCAATTTGCAAAAGTAATTATAAATGCTTGCTGGCAACCTAGGTCAAATAAGCTGTCATGAACACATCTTGAAGAAGTGAGACAGATGTATCTGTTTTTCAGGATGTTGTGTTGAGACACACAGACACACACACACACACACACACACACACACACACACACACACACACACACACACACACACACACACACACTGCAGGGAAACACCAGTAGTGCAATGATGGAGTAATGTGTCTTCATATTCACATGAAGTTATGACCACAATAGTACAAGTTACTGACAATATCAATGGGATATGATAATGCATGACCAATGTTCACTGTAACTATAAACCCATACTGAATGTAACAATGCAGTTAGGCTATGTAATCCTGGAGTCTATTTGACAATGGCCCAAGTACTGAAGTATCATTTGTAAGTGCATTGCTGCAGGGCACACATGAATATCAGAAAGTATATCACTGACCTTCTCTTGTGTTTATGAATGCAGTTCCATGTACTGGATGATTACAGCCCAGTAACCAGAGTTAGACATGTTATATACCTCTTCACAAAGCACACCGCCGAGAAGCTGATTTGCAAGAATGATGACAAAGTATTAGGACATCTGTAAGTTGAATTTCAGGAATTCAAACTTTGACTTGTGAAGTAACAGTGTCCACTGGTGCTCATTGCTAAACTGTGCGCAAAGTAGGGACATACAGTAACTACCCTGATTGGGTTTAACTGCAAAATACATATGTTTGTTGTTAATGTTTCGTGTGTCAGGCTAGCAAGATATGTTATGGGAGAAATTGCTGGCAGTTAGTATGATGTACATACTGTAGTCTATCTTTGAAATTTTGGGGCCAACATTTTATTACAAAATAACCGTTGGCCTTGCCTTCCTCATCTGTCAATGTTAAGCACTGAGCAAAAATAGTTCTCTCTTTAAGGAAAATAGTGAACATTTTAATTTAGTATGCCTTCCTTCATGCAAACAGGCTCAGTGGTGATCACGGCTATCAGTAGTCTGGACACTGAATATGGAAAACCCCTGCTGCCCAGCTTTCTCAATGGAACAGGTGTAAGAGCAGTGAGCTCCCGGTCACGTAAATGTGATCAGGACTACAAATGTGACTATCAATGACTACAGTAAAGTGTGTGTCTTCCCCAAATTGTATCAGTAATGCCTACCTCAATACACTTGTACAACTAGTAGCTGTTTTGCAGTCCTCACTGCAAATCACAAGTCAGTTATTGCACAGCTTGCTACAAATGACAAGGGGAGGTACATCTTTTGATAAGTATGACTCAGCAGATATGCTATTTGTATACCGCCGTACATCTTGATAAGTGTGTGTAGTATACTTCTTCACAGTACGGACAGTTTCCACACTACATTAGATGAACATTTCATCCATTATCCTACTAAAGATGGTACAGTATATTCTGATGAGAGAGAGGAGGTGATGACAATCACAGGGCTGTAGAGGATATAGGTGGTTCTGTCCTGGCACATTCATGAACATGGTGTGCCGGTATGACATGTCTTCTCAATCAGAGTATGTCCCACTCTGTAGCATGAATTGCATGAGATAAGGATAGAGGAGATGTAGAGTGACAATAACTAATACATCTATATACATCTGTTTGAAGAAGATGTGGGACATCTGAAATATAATGGTGCTGTGTGGGAATTGATTTTTGACAGTTATATCAATATTGGCCTACCTTATAGTTTACTTGATAGGCAGATATATCATACTTATGGACGGGAAGGGGTAGACAGATGGACAGGCAAGAGATACAGAGGACAGAGACCTCTAAAAACATTACTTAAGTGCGTCTCTTACTGCTGGGTTATAAGCCTTGACAAGATGCAAATGTAGTTTATACATCTCAAAATCACCTAAACATGACACAAAGGGAATCCTACAGTTTGAAACATTGCACACTACAGGAACACTGAAAACTTATTAAATCAATATAACATGTTGGTATCATCCATCAGCAGAGTCATGACAGTATGCAGAAACCAGTAGATGACCTTTACATCCATCTGCATAATAGATACATGTAAGCAAGGGTGGGAGTGAAGGAGTGAATACCAAGAAAGATGAACCTACATATCACAATGTTTGGTGTATTGGAACATTCATAGACATGTTTTTGTTGTGTTTTCATCATTAACCCACCATGCCCTTTACCATGAAGTGACTGACATAGGGGTAAAGATGGTTAGGAGATGTACAACAAGCTTATGATGACAGAACAAATTGGATAAATATTTCATAGTTGTGGGTATGGATGTCACTTTAAATACTATTTTTTGTCCAGTATTCAATATACATTCATGAGAACTCATAACTGTGGCAAATGTTCAGATGTGGGTGATTAAAAATATCATAGACATATAACATCACAATAAGAAAAGATGTGACATGCACCTCGAAATGAACCCTTGATGTTATTAGCAAAACTAATTTTCAGCCAAATGATTTACGTCAACCCTCCACATAGGAACACTTTGTTACATCCAGCAGTCTAAGAACTGTCAGAGTAACAGTTTCAAAGTGGTGCCTCTACTTTGCTTTAACTCTGTGTTTCTCTAGTCCAGTGAATTTAAGCAGTAATGCACAGAGAGAGAACTGGACTAGTGTGGCCGATGGCAAAAACTCACCAGGTTTTACTACAGGACATGAACATCCATTCATCACCACTCAGCAGTGATATGTCAAGCCAAACTCTGTGCAAATGCAGAGGATAAAACGTGAAGGTCTTTTATCTGCCATTTATGGGCATGTGTGTTGTGTGTGATTCTATTTTTGACCAGATTAAACATGTGAAAATGCAGTTGATAGGAAAGTGGTGAATTGAGGAGGCAAGCAGAGGGAAGTACAAAGAGGAAGCAATACAAGCATTTGTAGGAGGGGATTGGGAAAGAATCATTGATATCCACTTCTTCACAACAGGAATGTGCACATGTAGACAAAATATAATGAATCTGGACTGTCAGCACATCACAGATGGGTAACAACAATGTAATGATGTTGTATAGCCAATTGGACCAAATCAAGTTTGTCAGTAAGACACATATAAGAAGTGGAGTGTTATGTATGGGACAATTTTCTTTTTTTTTTGGTGGGACAGGTTCCAATTGTTTTGTTTTAAAAAAGAGAGAAATGTGAAGAAAGGGATATAGGAATGTGAGGATCAGGTAGGTAGGGTAGGTGAGGAAGCAGGTGCAGACAAACAGGATATACAAGACAGATACAGATGTGGTGATATACATGTAAACAGGTTGCGGGACACCATGATTGCGGATAGTTAGAGGATGTTGGAGGCACATGCCTGTCAAGTGTGGGAACATTGAGAATCTAGTCTTCACCATCACAACTGTCATCATTGCCCCCTTCCTCAGTTGTGTGTGAGACTGCTTGACATGGGAATCTCTTTTCAATTTTTTGGAGCAACTTCTCCAATAGGCTGATGTGGGCCCCAAGGCCAATCTCTATTGTATTTCACACAATCCCTGGCAGCCCCTGATTGGTGACATAATCACTGCCTCCATCAATACTCCCGAAGGGTACCGTGGCACCACCAGCCAGGGCACTGCTATGGGTAGGGGTTGTGGAGGCAGGACTGCCAGGTTGCCTCCCAGAGGTGCTAGGTGTTGGTGCAGCAGCTGGTGGAGGAATGGCAGGCTAAGCCACAGCAATTGGCCACCTCTCTGTGCTGAAATGCATTTGATCTGTTGGCAGAAATGCATGACATCAGAACAGTGTAATTCCAAGTAACCAAAAAAAAAAAAAAAGAGAGAGAGAGAGAGAGAGGTAAGGGGCTGGATGAGACAAGAAAGAAAAAAGATGATTAGAACTATATCTCACATTAATTCTTTGTTGCAATGAAAAGCCATTAATTTTTAACGTAGCTATAGAGCTTTCACACTCCCAAAAAATTATTGTGAATTGTTACAAGTAATCCTCACAATATGCACATATTTCATAATGAACTGGCACCTCACCTAAGTGTCATGTTTAATCATAGCCTCACCTCAGGCTTTGTGCCCACTGAGTGGTGCACAACTACAGTTATCCCACTCCACAAGGGGGGATCCACCTTGGATCCCAGGAACTACCATCCCATCAGTCTGACGAGCCTGATCTGCAAGGGCATGGAACGCATTATCATGGAACTTATAAACAAAGACATTGGCAACCTTCAAACACTAGACCCCACCCAGTTTGGGTTTGTGAAGGGCTGATCTTGTCTGCTGAACCTGACTGACTTCTTCAAATCAGTAGGTGTGGACAAGGGTAAGGCAGTCCACACAGCCTATATGGACCTCGCCAAGGCCTTCAACACCATCCCCCACTCTGGAATCATAGATAAACTTACTAAGCTGGGCATAAATCCTTAGGTCACTCGATGGGTTGCCAGCTGGCTTACTGACAGAACCCAGACTGTAAAAGTAGCCGACTCCAAATCCAGCTCCAGACAAGTGACAACTGGAGTACCTCAGAGTTCAGTCCTGGGACCGCTCTTGTTTGGCATCTACTTCTATGTAGTACAGGCCAACACTATGGGACCCTGGCTAACAAAGTTCGCAGATGACTGCAAACTGGGAGCTATTATTGAATCCCCAAATTATGTGGATATTCTACAAAAGGGCCTTACAGAAACCGATGCTTGTTGCCAGAGCCATGGGCTCAAGCTTAATGCTAAGAAATGTATAGTTATCCCCTTTGGGAAAAACATGTACCCATGAATTACCACATAGGTGGCAGTACACTAAACACCGAAAGTGTGATGAGAGACTTAGGGACACAGGTGGACAGTGGTCCCACCTTTGATAACCACATCGCCACAACAGTCAGGAAATCCTTCTGTGTGGCACACCTCATCACTAAGGGCTTTTCATCCAGAAAAAAAGGAGGTCATTGTCCCACTGTACTCATCCCTCTTTAGAACCATTATAGAGTACAATGCCCCATTTGCTATGTACCTCACAAAACATCTGCAACAGCTGGAAAGGCCGCAGAAATACCTCACTAAAAGAATCACAGGCCTAAAGCAGATGCCCTATGCTGACTGTCTAAAAAAACTCCAGCTATACTCTGTGGCATATCGTCTGCTCAGAGGTGATCTCTGCTTAACATGCAAGGCCATGTCAAACCCTGAGCTGTTAGACATGCTCCACTTAAAGAAATCCCAATCCCTCAGAGCCACACGCTCCAGGGATCTAAACCTTGTCATCACAATGAACAAAACAGGCTGGAGGGATAGGTTCCTGACCCAGAGACTCCCCATGCTCTGGAATAGACTGCCCGTACATGTCAAGCAGAGTGCCTCCTTGGCCCTCTTCAAAAGGAACCTTGACGATTGGATGGGAGAGAGGAAATTCACCCCGGGGATCACGTCAGTTGCCCTCCTTGACGGGGGTCCAGGGAAGTCAATATTGTGGGATGAAATAGCCAGGGAATTGTTATGGCTAGGTTTGTATAGGCCCTAGGGCCAATAGCCTAGTACCAACCTATGAACCTATGAACTATATGCTTTCAGAGACACTAGATAGTAAGTTAACAACATGGCATCAAAGCCAATATTGTTTCATTTCAACTTTAAAAATGATACTTGTTGAATGTGAATCTATAGGAAACTGAGCCCACATAATCTGATTGCACTATTATACTTGCCTAATACAATCACCAACAGCTACAGGAGAAAGTATGCATGCTTGTTTTTACAGTTAAGGTCCGAATGATGAGATTCCTATTGATGTATGGAATCACAATAATTAATACAATCAGGGTGAGTTGTATTGCAGGCATACCCCATGCCTCTCTAAGTTACATCAATCTCTCAGCATGAGCCTTGGGTTTGCTGTGATTTCCTCTTCTTTATTCATTATTCATACCAGTCGTGTCTATGTACACCATTCCATATCATTTGAAGTTGTTTAATCTGTATACTTACACAACTGGGGGTATTAGCAGTTTGAACCTCACCCAGCCACTGGTCAAGTTGTGTGTCTTGTACCTCTTAAGATCACTGTAGTCATGATTGCACTGCTCCCCAGTGCATGGTATTTCAGTCACACTAGAGACTGTCTTGGCTAGGTTGCTCTAGGCCTCAGCCTTGTACTAACACCAAGTATAGTCCCCCTGCAGTAACCTCTTGCTGTAGTGCATAGACTGTAAGCAACAGTAAATCTGCCTCGTGGACAACTGCCATTAACAGGCTTTACAATAAGAGAAAGAAACTGCTGACTGAGAGTAAGAGGGAGCGAGCCCTAAACTGGAAACACTTCCTCCTCCACTTAAACAAGCAAATAAGACTTCTTGTGAAGTCCTCCAAAGCAAACTACGAATCCAAATTAGCTTCTTCAACTAAGGACAACCATAAGGCATTCTTTAGTTACATCCATAACCTAAAAGGAAAGGTCCAGATTTGTGCCAAACTGGTAGTTAAAGATACCACATATACTGAGCCTGTGGACATAGCTAACCTGTTAGCCGATACATTCTGTGAAAACTTCACTCCCCTGTCCCCGCCACCCATACCTCATGACATCCCTACCAACTGTCCCCTACCTTGTGTCTCTAAAGGACAGGCCATAAATGCTCTCACTAAGGCCAAAAACACAGCAACTATGGGACCTGATAACACCCCAGGTTGCATCCTACATGGGCTCAAACAAGAATTAGCAACACCATTGGGTACTCTTTTCAACCATAGTCTAAGCACTGGTTTTGTCCCAGCTGAATGGAAAATGGCCACCGTTATTCCCTTGCATAAAGGTAGTGCTTCCACTGACCCTGGGAACTATAGACCTATTAGCCTGACTAGCCTTATCTGCAAGACCATGAAATGAATCATCATGGGATTTCTTAAAAAAGAAATTGGTAATCTCTAAACACTTGAGCCTACTCAGTTTGGATTTGTCAAAGGGAGATCATGCCTGTTAAACCTGATGGACTTCTTTGAGACGGTCACCAAGGCCTTGGACAAGGGGAAGTCTGTGCATACAGCCTACTTAGACTTAGCCAAGGCTTTTGACACTATCCCCAACTCAGGCATCATTGACAAACTCACCCAGCTAGGTATAAACCCTTATATCATTAGATGGGTTGCTAACTGGCTCACTAATAGATCCCATGTAGTCAAAGTAGGGGAATCCACCTCCAACAGCATATCTCTAACCAGTGATGTTCCACAAGGATCATTCCTGGGACCTCTACTGTTTGGAATCTATTTCTCCAAAGTAGAAGCGAAAACAAAGGTCTATGGCTGACAAAGTTTGCTGATGACTGCAAACTGGGAGTGGTCATAGAATCTCCAAACGATGCCAACATCCTACAAGAAGTTCTTACACAAACAAATGACTGGTGCCAAAGTCATGGCCTTAAACTCAATACAAAAAAATGTATTAGCATCCCTTTCAGTAAGAGTAATGTTCCTGCTAACTACTACATCAATAGGAACATCCTAAATATGCACTCTGTGTTGAGAGAACTGGGCACACAGGTTAACAGCAGCCTTACTTTTGATCACCATGTCTCCACAGTGGTAAGAAGGGCATTCTATATTGCTCATCTCATATGTAAGGGCTTTTCCTCCAGAAAAAAAAAGAAGTTACAACCTCCCTGTACTCTTTCCTCATCAGGCCAATAATTGAGTACAACACCCATTTTGGTATGTACCTTTCCAAGCACCTGCAGCAATTCGACAGACCACAAAGTTTCCTCACAAAGAAAATTGAAGGTCTTCAGCATCTGTTCTATGTGGATAGTCTGAAATCATTGTCACTTTATTCTGTTTCATACAGACTACTCAGAGGTGATCTCTGCCTTGCATATAATGCAATCTCTGACCCTGCTTTATTGGACATGTTGCATATCCGCAAGTCAAATGGTACACAGGTTACTCACTATAAAGATCTTAACATGGTATGGGACATTAATAAAACCTGCTGGAGGGACAGATTGGTCTTCCAGAGGTTACCACACCTTTGGAACAAACTCCCACTTCATGTCAAACAGAGCACCTCATTGGCCCTCTTCAAATGTAATCTGGACAATTGGATGTGTAAGCATAAATTCACCCTGGGGGTTCCACCTCTGTCCTTCTTGGACAGGGGCAATAGTTGCTGATCATGGAAGTAAGGGTAGAAGTTGGCTAGGCTTGTAAGGGCCCTAGGGGCATTAGCCTAGTAACTTCCTATGATCCTATTTGAAAGAGAAGTATTTAGTTGATAGGAGATGTCATTCTGAAAGAATGAAAGGGTCTGTCACTGTCCATGTTCAGAGTGATAACAGCAACAGGAATACTGACTAATGCAGAAGAGGTGTTCAGTAGATAAACTGTTACATGATGACAGGGACTCAGTGCAGCAAAGGTGAGAGCTGAGTACTAGTGATTAATGGGTAGAGGATGTTGCCCTGCAACAAGGACACTAGGCACCATAAGGCATAGATGATAAGTTGGTGGAAGCTGCTGCTATACAGTATGAATTTTGTGTACATGAGATAAAAATAAAAAGGTATTAGAAGGATAAAGGGTGGTATTAGACAAGAGGAATATTGTGCACCACAAGGCCTAGATGATTAGTAGATGTGTGGTGCCATTATGTGATAGAAATGCTAAGTACACAGAATATGGATTGTTAATGGATGGAGAATGCTGTTACACGATGGTAGCATTTCATACTATGGTTACACATGATCACTGTATACAGGGTGCAGTGATACATACAAACACATGGTACAGATGGGCAGTGTGAAAAGGGTGATGTGATGCAAACACATGGTATAGATGAGCAATGTATAGAGAGTGTTGTTAGGTAAAAACATGGTACACTTGAGTAGTGTGTAGAGGATGCTGTGATGCAAACGCAAGATACAAGTGAGCAACATGTACAGGATGCTGCAACACAAACACATGGTACAGGTGAGCAGCATGAATGGGGTGCTCTGATACAAAAACAAGGCAGAGGTGAACAGTGTGTACTGGATGCTGAAATACAAACATATGGTACAGGTTGGCAGCTTGTATGGGGCACTGTGATATTAACACTTTGTACAGGTGAGCAGCATGTATTCAGTACTGCATGACAAACACATGGTACCGATGAGCAGCATGTTTGGGAAGCTGCAATACAAGCACATGGTAGAGATGAGCAGCATGAATAGGGTGCTGAGATATAAACACATGGTACAGATGAGCAGTGTGTAGAGGGTACTGCAATACAGCCACATGGCACAGATGAGCAGTGTGTAGAGGGTACTACAATACAGCCACATGGTACAGATGAGCAGCGGGTGGAGGGTGCTGTCATACAACCTTAGGGTACAGACTATCAGTGGTGGTCCATGTGAGCTATTGGTGAAGGGTGCTATAATACCACACAGGGTATAGATCATTGTTTTTTGTGTGGTGTTGTATAACTTTGTAGTACAGATGATCTGTGGGTGTGGTACTTTTAATCATCTGGGTGGAGATTGCTATTATACATCCTCAGAGCAGAGATGATTAGTGGTATGAGGTTACTATTATATATGCACAGGGTACTGATGGTCATTGGACAGAGGGTGCTGTTACACAACATGAGTGCTGTGTTCCATAGGCATCATAAGATCAATGCCAGGAAATATGCTTATGGACAAACAGCATATCATGGACCACTGATACATATGTGTTAGATTAAAATACCTTCCGGAAATAAAGACACTAGGAGGATACCACTGGACATTGGTGACACTGATTGCTGTAGGGTACAGGTGATCAGTGGTTACATTGGTAGGTGGCAATATTGCACATCATTCCCACACTTTTTCAAAATGATCTTTTTTGGAAATGTCTGAGGAATAGTCTGAGATTTTGTCTGTAGCAGGAAAAAGATCTTCATGTTCACTAACAACATACATTAACCATCAGCTGCAGTCTGACATAGATGCTGTGAAGGAGAGTAGGAGGTTATTTATTATGTTTACTAACTCAGCTGGTCATCATGGACCCTTTTCAGCTATGATCCTGGCCACTAAGCAAAGGTAAATAGAATATATATGGACAGTTTAGAGTGGGTAATTAGCTTGTATATTTTTGTGAAGTGGGAAGAGACCAGTGGAAATCCCTGCAGGCAGAAGGAGAACATGGAAACTCTATACAGACAGTGACTGATGGTAAGGATTGAACCCTGGAAATGTGAGGCACAGATCTTAACTAGTGACCTGCCATGCTACCCAGTCTGTAGGCTTTATCTTTACAGGAACAGAGCACAGGAATAAGGAATATAACCCGTCTATAAAACATATTTAGACTCCAGTTGGAATACTGTGGTCATTTGCTGTACCCACACAGTGATAAGGATGTTGAGCTAGTCAGGAAAGAATGAAGAAAGGCTATAGAGGTAGGAAAGGTAATCATGGTAAAGGAAATGAAATAAGGCTACTGGAGCTAAATGTATTTGGCCTTCTGACCCCCCCCCCATACACACACAGTTATGCGTTCAGCTATAGTAACCTCACCATTCAATTTCCAGTAGTAGATGGCCTAGCTTCAGCAAAAACTAGGGCCTTCTGCCTAATGAAAAAGAATTGGAATTTGCCACTCACTTTCACTTTCCAACCCCCACCACAAAGTCCCCATTTCCAGGGCCACTTCTTGATCTTGGGATACAGGCAGCAGAGCCAGAACAAATCCTCAGCTGTATAAGCATAAGCTTTGCCCCAACACTGACAGATAACAGATGTTGTACGTAGGCCTCTGAAATAATCCCCACCTGTGTGCCTCTGAAATAATTCCCATCTAACTCTGGGTAGAAATCTTTGTGTATGTGGAGAAATTTATGTTAGTGGTTATGGTGACCTTTGACTTTCTTGAACTGTATTTTTCTAAACTATTGAATGAAAATTCATCCACAGCTAAGTAAAAAGCAGTGATTACAGCTTGTATGTGGGGTAATTCTGCCTGCATATTGTGTGTCATAAAAGTAACTTTTCTGAATGCAGAACTTGAAAAATAACAGTTTAGTTTACTGAGGATATATTTTTAAGTTTAAATGGCTTAAGTTGGAAAAGTAACATACTAGAGACTCCTGTATAACAATCATATCACAAAGTAAATGAAGCCCATTACGTGCACTTTGCACTCAGTTTAAAGGTCAGCTGTCACTGAGTACATCAAAGGAAAGCATTACATTGTGCAGAATGTACAATTAATGCAGCCTGTACTGTAATAATGGTTGCTTGACTACAGCAATGCAGTGCAATATAATACCATCATTTTATCACCACAGAGGACAAACAAGTAAAGGAAAATGTGTCATTACTGACCATCAGTGACTGATGGCTAATAGTGTTTCCTTCAACAGGATGTACATCGGGGCATTTATTTTAGATAGGATTGCATGATGTGAAAAATAGCCACCAAAATAGTGGAGAGCAGGTGACTATATTACAGCTATAGCATGAAACTTATAGTGTGTAGAGAGCTTTCTCATTAATGTGCATTATGAAGCATGACTTGTAATTTGTAGAATACCCACAACTAAGTGAAGTGACAGAATAAAATACTTAGTTTCATTAAGATTGCATTATGAGTGCTAAACTTTGAAGCAGAACTGTTATCTTAAGAACACATGGGGCATGGGGACTGCAGGCTATAAATTTGGCAGGAATGATTGGTCTTTCACTGCCTTGTTTAATAGTGCAATGGGCCAAAGAGTGGATGGGCATCTGAGAATTCATTTACTCTCTCTCTGCCTGCTCTAACACAGCAGGCACACAAACTAGAGACAAGAGCAACAATGCTTTGGCTATCAGTTTATGTAAGGAATAACAATGCCTTTATTCTCCAGTTCATTTACTTGTGCAGGTGGATAAAAAGCCATTACTCCTAGCATGGCAAGTCAGGTGGAATGTCAGCATGATTCGGAGACAGAAACTTACAGCAGTGATTAAAGATGTGCAATAAGTAACATTATAAGGGTGAAAATGAAGACAGATGGTTCAGTGTATAACAATTATTCTGTGTGTGTGTGTGTGTGTGTGTGTGTGTGTGTGTGTGTGTGTGTGTGTGTGTGTGTGTGTGTGTGTGTGTCTGCTTGTGAGGGCGTATGTCTTTGTGTGAGGGTGTGTGTGTCTGTATATCTGTATTGTGAGAGTCACCTATGATGATGCAAAAATAGGATGTCAGTTAACAGCTGTTAAAGAAGATTTAAATTGCATTTTAAATTGCATGAAGCACTGAGAAATGCAGCTACAGTGCAGAGATGGCATTTGCAGTGGAGGTACATCTGCTAAGGTAAAATGGATGCATACAATTTGTGAAGGGGCTCAGCAGGATTGCAATGGAGATACATCTGGTAAGGTAAAGTGGATGCTTATAATTTGTGAAGGGGCTCAGCAGTAGAGACAACTTCTTATGGTATAATGCAGCAAGTATCAGTTAAATGAAACAGGTGGTCTGAGAGCTGTTTGGCTAGAAACATAATAGTCGCTGATAATGAAACAGCAATTTTTTTTCTGTAGGGAGGAATAGAGCATTTCTTCACTCCCTTTATTTTATATAATAACTCAAATGTCACTGCATTTCAAAGAAAATTAGCATTTGATGAGCATGGTGTTGTAGTGAAAGATAGGTTTACCCAAAAGAAAGAGCAATTTTGGCAGTCATCTTTAGATATGCCTGAGAACTTCATTTCTCATCACTTGATAATATCCCATTTTTCTTTCATAAAGTGAAGTATGTCCGGTGAAATAAAAAGTAGTTTTATGCTGTGATTGCAAAATCTCCTTTTGGTGTGCATAAACAAGCAACATTAAGTTTGTTCTGAATTTGAAATGATTGTCAGTACTGACTGAACATATATGAACAGCTAAAGGTGAGACATAACTCTAATCAGCAATGCATTTGCTTTCAAAATGTTAGTATCGTTGCTTAACATTTGCATGTTGCTAATGTAAGTATGAGCGTGCATATTTTTTGTTGTTGTTGCCTTCTCTACTTGTACTCAATGGAGTCATCTGTTCTTCCACTGTGGTGAGAGCCAGACCCTTTCATTTCCTAAGCAGGGTAATTGCTCTTCATCTCAATTGGTCCCTGACAATGTGTGATCCTGGTCAGCCAATCCCCCTTGAAGCAAGAATCAGTTGTCAGGGAGTGGACCAGTCTGCCAGTCATTTAGATAATCCTCTCTCAGACCCTCCCTGTATACAGCTGCAGTCACTAATTGCAGATTGTGCATGCTAGCATGCAACAGCTCACACTGACTCTCCACCAGTGTGATAGACATCTGTGCAACATTGAGCACTACAGCCCATACTGTTATGGCTACCAACAGAAACTCCTGTTTGTGTCAGCCAAGCATGGAGCTGGACTATCTTCCTCCACCCTAAGATGGGTGAGCTGACAATGGCCACTTATTCCCTTCCTCTTCTGGTCAGTTCCTCCAGTACCCAATCCATTAATCAAACACAAGCCATGAGGAAATGTTCCTAATGTGGGTATCCAGGCAGAACCTGACAATGATCAGTTGTGATTAGTGTACATTCCTGGTAATAAATGTAAATTAAAATAAAGGAAATCAATATATGTAAATTGTAAGCAAATATTCAGTACAGCACAATGCATGCATGAGGTCCACAGGCAGTGCCCCCCTCTTCTGTTTCCATAGATCAACTCCACCTGTATGTTGGAGCTTGCACTGCAGGCATCTGGGTTTCCCATTCTGAAATACCTGTAGCAGCAAATACAAGTAAAGATGTTTCTATGACACAATGACCCACAGACTTGTATGAGCTCCTCTGATCCTAATAGGCCATGGGAACAGTTAAAAAAAAAGCAGAAGAATAAATGGATTATTGCATTATTGTATTATACTATACATAACTAAAGTGAATATGTGAGATAATACAGTAAGCTAATAGAATAGACAAGTATTAAAGTATTCATAAAATTTGCACATATACAGTATTTCCAGACTGTACACTAGTTAAGATAAGGCTAAAACAGGAAAAGCATGTAGGGAGAGGAGGAGCAGAAGGCAGACATTGGAGAACAGAGGTAAGCTGGGGGTATAGGTAAGAAAGGGGCATGGAAGACATGTGAAATATCAACGATATTTATTAAGCTGTGGATTAGCTAAAGTAGAGACTGTAGCATGAGGACCAGTATAGCCTAGTTCCCATATGATCCATTGTCTCAGGAAGCATTTACAATATGAAATTGCTGTGGCATAACAAGGCCGATTTCTTTTGTGGAATCAGGCATAGGGCTCTAAAAGTCTTGGAAAAAAGTTTTATAATTTGCCACCCTGGCATAGATGATAATATATTTTAAATGCTTTTGCTGCATATACTACATATAATAATAGCTTACTGTTGTATTAATTCCATGAGCAATTAATTTAAATTCAGAGTTTATGCCAGTCATTCACTGATGGTACTTTTGTAGATATGACTAGATGTTTTGAATGGTTTACTATAACTTACTCCTCATCAAACTTGCCAAATTTAACATTGGTCAAAATATGGTTAAGTGGTTTTAAACTTATCTGGAGAAGAGAACTTTTCAGGTGTATTCAAATAACCTTCCATCCACTATTGGCACACTTAAGACAAGGGTCCCACAAGGTTTGATGCTAGGTCCCCTTCTCTTCTCATTATTCATCAGTGACCTCTAGTATGACCTTCCTCTTTGGACATTGTACTCTCTGCCGATGACATTCTCCAACTTCAAGCTAATAAATGTGCAAATAGTTTGCAAGCCAAGCTACAACAATCCTTCTGCAAACTCTGCTACTAGGCCTCAGCTATTAAACTGCTAATAAACCAAAAAACTTATGTTATTCCTGTCCCACTCACAAATACCCTCAGTTATCGACAATTACAATATCAGATTACCAAAACCACATCATTCCTACTGTCACAGAATTTCAGTACTTAGGTCCTACCTTTGGTCATTCTCTTAAATTCTCTACCCACACAGATAACATTGTGCATGAAGCCCTTACCCAGCTGAAGCTATGATATAAAATTTCTCACTTCCTTTCTCCTGACCCTCGATTGGCCATAGTTAAAAATGTTCTTCTCCCCAAACTGGAATATGGTCTTCCTCTCCTGACCATTTATTCTTCATACAACACCAAGTGACTTCATAGTGCTGTAAACAAAGTCTGCAGATTGGCCCTTTTGGTCAACACCCTTACACATCATTATTTAGTTTTAGAGAAGGTAAACTGGCTCCTGGTAACTGAAAGATCCATCTACTTACTAAGTTCACTAATGTATACAATTTTTGGAAATAGGACACTGACCCAATTGAAAATACTTCTACCTATCAGAGAACCAAAACTACACCCTTAGAAGATTCCAAACCTGATCATATTTCCCTGCATAGATCACCCTTTAAAACAGTATTTTATGAAAGGGCCTTTTCAAGGCTTGGTCTTACCATCTACAATAATCTTATTTCTGACTTAAGAGGTAAATAAACTCTAAGAGAAACAGTTCTTTCTGAGCAACTCCATAGTGATATAGCATGTGCAGGCTTTATAGATAATAGCTAGCAGTTCTGCTGTCTACTCCTCATTGTTCACTGGCATCATCACATTTGTAAATCTGATTAGCACTTTGTGTAACAGCTGGCATTGATCCGTATGTGTATTGCATGTTATCTTTGCCATCCATTAAGTATGTATGCAAACTACTTCTATTGTATATAATTGTATGAAAACTACTTTCACTATATATATTTGTATATAAATGTGACTTCATATTAATGTATGCATATTACATTAATTGTACCAGTGTATATTTCTCTTATGCTGTCTTTTTGCCGATTTGGGGCATGGTTGCGGCTGCCCAGGGTTTTTTGGACCAGACCTGATTATCAAATAAATAAACCACATTTATTACATCACCCCTCATAAGTCTATAATGAAAAGAGTATAAATGCAACCCTTGTAATTTCTTGCCGTATGGTAAAATTTAACCAAATTAAGCTTTCTAGTTATGGTTCTCTGAATCCCTTCAAGCCCTTTAATGTTTGCTTTGCTATACATAGAACATTTGGCCATATATTTACAATATACATAATTAAAGCAATATATGTATGATCACATAGGAGATCTGTATACATCAACAACCATTCATTACCATAAAGCCTTTTTTTACAAATGCCTTTATCATGTTTATCAAAAGATAAGTTCATACTAACAGCTATTCCTAAATCTTATAACTCTCTTCTTTATTTATAATCAATCAGTTTAGTGCACACATATAGTTCTTGTTTGCTTTCTAAAAAGAATAATGTCACTTTTTCTGCCATTACATTGGATATCATATACATATTTGCCCATATTGTCAACTGAACTTATAAAACATGCAGGTCATGAATGTTAAAGACCAGGAGGGCCACATTTGAGTCTCCAGCAAGCTTGCTGAAAATAACCTTTAAATATATAAGCATAGAGATCATAAGTATGTTAAAATCTGACCCCAGCACAAGAGTCCAGTGGGACCCCATGTCACAGCATTTAATTTTTATAGAGATTCTGCAGTTATCATTTGAGATGCATGATTTGGCAAGCAATGACATCATATTAGTAACAAATGAACCAAAATACTGGCATATGGAATATTTTTACTGTCAAATGCTTCTGAATTCATTTGTTTTACAGATGTAGAATAGGTCCATTGAAGCTAGATCCAGGGATGCCTTTTATGCCAGGCACATATTGCCCCTCAGCAACATGTAGAAAACAGAATATAGAGGTAGGGCTTTAAGGAGATCCATAAAGGAAAACATGCTTATACCTTGGATTCATAAATGCCAAAGGGGACATTATACTCAATGATGGGTCTGATGAGGACCAAATAAAGTGGAACTATGACATCCTTGGACCTGGATACAATGCCCTTAGTTATATGTTAGGTGACATGGAATGATTTTTTTTGCTACCTTGGCTACATGTTGACCAAAGGCCAGTTTACTGTCTATATATGTTCCCATATCCCTGACTACTGGCTGAACTCTTAGGGGTGTCTTATCAATGGAGTAATTAGCCTGGGTGGCAGTTTTCCAAAAGGTTATATAATGCACTTCTTGGCATTGAGTTGTAGTCAGTGACTTTTGCACCAGTCGTTTGTCTGTTTTAGATCCTCTTGTAAGATGTTTTTGTCATGGGGGGGAATCTGTGCTAGCAACAAACTTGCCAGAACAACATGTACTGGATACTGTGATCTTGCTCAGCCTAAGGTCCTTGACATTACTCTTTACCTCCAAATAGTAGATGCCAAATAAGAGACCTCCCATTGCTGAGGTACCCCACTGGTGACCAGTCTCTCAGTGGAGGTTGTATCACCAATCCTGACTTTCTGGGTCTTGCCTGTAAGCCAGCTGGCAATCCATTGAGTTATGTAGGGTTTCTTACCAAGTGTAGGGAGTTTGTCAACTAAACCTGAGTGGAGTATTGTATTGAATGCCTTAGACAGGCCTAAGTAGGCAGAATGCTCTATTTTCCACTCATCCATTGCCTTGGTGACGTTCTCATAGAAGTCCATCAGGTGTAGTAGGCATGATCTTCCCTTGACAAAGCCAAATTGGGTTGGGTTGAGTGTCTGAAGGTTGTCTATGTCTTTTTTGATAATTTCCATGAAAAGTTGTACCGTGGCTTTGCATATTCTACTAATCAGAATAATATGCCTGTAGTTGCTGTGGTCACATGATGGTCCATCCTTGTGAAGTGGGATAATTGTTGCAGTCCTCCGTTCTTGTGGTGCAAAGCCTGTTTTGAGGCTATAGTTGAAAAGTGACTCAAGTGGTCCAGATAGGTCATGTTTCCAGCTATTTAGGAGGTATCCCAAGATATTATCAGAGTCCATTGAGGCTGTGTTTTTGGCCTTAGTTAGTGCCACTGCCACCAGGACCTGCTCCCTGTTAATAGTTTGGGGGTTATGCTAGTAGGTATTTTATGGAGCGAGGCAGGAGGTGGGGTTCATGGTTGACCTGAATTTGTCAGTTAGCAAATTCACTATGTCACTGTGCTCATTGAAGGTGCCACCATTGACCACCATTTTAGCACACTGATGTGTGCTGCCTTTAAGGTTTTGGACATAGCTGTAAAAGGCCTTGTGGTTGTCTTTAGCCTGTAAGGCTATCCTGACCTTGTAACTGGCCTTATTGGTCCTAATTAGCCCTCTTAGTTTCCTGTTTAGTTTAATTAGAGAGATCCTATCATTATGGGAGTTGCTGGTTCCAATTTTAGCCATGACTTTTTCCTTTTGTAATAGACACTATTAAGGTTAGGATTCCACCAGTATGGGCTGTTTAGAGTTTATTTTGGGTTTACTTCTATTAGCTACAGAAGCCTCTATATGTTTACATGTTTGTACATGGTACCTGTGAACAATTCTACATAGGTTGCTGTGAAGTGGGGGTCGGGAGGGCATTGAATTTTAATAAGCTACTGCTTAGCTCCTGGCTGTTACAGAGTTTCCTAGGGTTATTGAGTTTTTTTTTTATTTCAATGGTGGCAGCTTTGTGGTTCAACCTCACCACTGATGACATAACATGAGGGAGGGGTTGCAGCACTCTGCCATATTGGTGTGTAGAGGGTGCTGTGGTACAAACACATAGTACAGATGAGCAGTATGTTGACTGTGCTGCTATACAAACAAATGGTCCAGATGAGCAGTATGTAGAAGGTATTGTGATACAAACACATGGTACAGATGAGCAGTGTATAGGGGGTGCTGTGATAAAAAATATCGTGCAGGTGAGTAGCATACAAGAGTGTTCATGTAAGTATTGTGTACTGGGTGCTGTGATACAAGCACAGTGTACAGGTGAGTAGTGTGTACAGGGTGCTGTGATACAAACAATTGGTACAGGTGGGAAGCTTGTACATAGTGATGCAATACAAAAACTTGGTACAGGTGAGCAACGTGTGGGATGCTGTGATACAAACACATGATACAGATGAACAACATAAACTGGATACTGTGACACAAGCACATGGTACAGATGAGTGGTGTGTACAGGGTGCTAGGACACAATCACGTTACGGGTCAGCAGCGTGCCAAGGGTGTTGTGACACAGTTACATTGTACAAATGAGCAGCATGCACAAAGTGCTGTGACACAAAGATATGGTGCCAATGAGCAAATTTTACAGGATACTGCAATAAAAGTATATGGTACAAATGAGCAGCGTCTACAGGATGATGTGACACAAAGACATGGTTCAGTTGAGCAGCATGCACAGGGTGCTGCAACTCAAACAAATGGAACAGGTGAGCAGTGTGTATGAGGCGCTCTCATACAAACACATAGTAGAGCTGAACAATGTGTACTTGGTGCTGCATTACAAACACATAATACTCATGAGCAGAATTTTAGGAGTGGTGTGAGACAAGTACATGGTACAGATGAGCAATGTGTAGAAGATGATTTGATGCAAAGACATGGTAAAGATGGGCAGTGTGCTGAGGGTGCAGTGATGTAAACACTTGATACAGATGAGGTGTGTAGAGGGTGCAGTAATACAAAAACATGGTACAGACAAGCACTGCACAGAGTGCACAGTGGGACAAACACATGGTTCAGATAAGCAGACAGAACAAGGTGCCATGATACAAATACATGGCACAGATGGGCAGTGTCTAGAGGGTGCTGTGATGCAAATATATGGCACAGTCTCTCAGTGGAGGTTTTATCACCAATCCTGACTTTCTGGGTCTTGCCTGTAAGCCATCTGGCAATCCATTGAGTTATGTAGGGTTTTTTACCAAGTGTAGGGAGTTTGTCAACTAAACCTGAGTGGGGTATTGTATTGAATGCCTTAGACAGGCCTAAGTAGGCAGAATGCTCTATTTTCCACTCATCCATTGCCTTGGTGACGTTCACATAGAAGTCCATCAGGTTTAGTAGGCATGCTCTTCCCTTGACAAAGCCAAATTAGGTTGGGTTGAGTGTCTGAAGGTTGTCTATGTCTTTTTTGATCATTTCCATGAAAAGTTGTACCATGGCTTTGCATATTCTACTAATCAGAATAATACGCCTGTAGTTGCTGTGGTCACATGATGGTCCATCCTTGTGAAGTGGGATAATTGTTGCAGTCCTCCATTCTTGTGGTGCAAAGCCTGTTTTGAGGCTATAGTTGAAAAGTGACTCAAGTGGTCCAGATAGGTCATGTTTCCAGCTATTTAGGAGGTATCCCAAGATATTGTCAGAGTCCATTGAGGCTGTGTTTTTGGCCTTAGTGAGTGCCACTGCCACCAGGACCTGCTCCCTGTTAATAGTTTGGGGGTTATGCTAGTAGGTATTTTATGGAGAGAGGCAGGAGGTGGGGTTCATAGTTGACCTGAATTTGTCAGTTAGCAAATTCACTATGTCACTGTGCTCATTGAAGGTGCCCCCATTGACCACCATTTTGGCACACTGATGTATACTGCCTTTAAGGTTTTGGATATAGCTGTAAAAGGCTTTGTGGTTGTCTTTAGCCTGTAAGGCTATCCTGACCTTGTAATTGGCCTTATTGGACCTAATTAGCCCTCTTAGTTTCCTGTTTAGTTTAATTAGAGAGATCCTATCATTATGGGAGTTGCTGGTTCCAATTTTAGCCATGACTTTTTCCTTTTATAATCAACACTATAAAGGTTAGAATTCCACCAGTATGGTCTGTTTATAGAGTTTATTTTGGGTTTACTTCTATTAGTTACAGAAGCCTCTATATGTTTACATGTTTATACAGGGTGCCTGTGAGCAATTCCACATAGGTTGCTGTGAAGTGGGGGCTGGGAGGGCATTGCATTTTAATAAGCTACTGCTTAGCTCCTGGCTGTTACAGAGTTTCCTAGGGTTATTGAGAGTTTTTTTTATTTTAATGGCGACAGCTTTGTGGTTCAACCTCACCACTGATGACATAACATGAGGGAGGGGTTGCAGCACTCTGCCATATTGGTGTGTAGAGGGTGCTGTGGTACAAACACATAGTATAGATTAACAGTATGTTGATTGTGCTGCTATACAAACAAATGGTCCAGATGAGCAGTATATAGAAGGTATTGTGATAACACATGGTACAGATGAGCAGTGTATAGGGGGTGCTGTGATAAAAAATATCGTACAGGTGATTAGCATACAAGAGTGTTCATGTGAGTATTGTGTACTGGGTGCTGTGATACAAGCACAGTGTACATGTGAGTAGTGTGTATAGGGTGCTATGATACAAACACATGGTACAGGTGGGAAGCTTGTACATTGTGATGCAATACAAAAACTTTGTGCAGGTGAGCACCATGTGTGGGATGCTGTGATACAAACACATGATACAGATAAACAACATGAACTGGAATCTGTGACACAAGCACATGGTACAGATGAGTGGTGTGTACAGGGTGCCAGGACACAATCACATGTTATGGATCAGCAGCGTGCCAAGGATGTTGGACACAGTTACATTGTACAAATGAGCAGCATGTACAAGGTGCTGTGACACAAAGATATGGTGCCAATGAGCAAATTTTACAGGATACTGCAACAAAAGTATATGGTAAAAATGAACAGCATCTACAGGGTGATGTGACACAAAGACATGGTTCAGTTGAGCAGGATGCACAGGGTGCTGAAACTCAAACAAATGGAACAGGTGAGCAGTGTGTATGGGGTGCTCTCATACAAACACATAGTAGAGCTGAACAATGTGTACTTGGTGCTGCATTACAAACACATGATACTCATGAGCAGCATTGTAGGAGTGGTGTGAGACAAGTACATGGTACAGATGAGCAATGTGTAGAAGACGATGTGATACAAAGACATGATAAAGATGGGCAGTGTGCTGAGGGTGTTGTGATGTAAACACATGATACAGATGAGGTGTGTAGAGGGTGCAGGGATACAAAAACATGGCACAGACAAGCACTGCACAGAGTGTGCAGTGGCACAAACACATGGTTCAGATAAGCAGACAGAACAAGGTGCCATGATACAAATACATGGCACAGATGGGCAGCGTCTAGAGGGTGTTGTGATGCAAACACATGGTACAGCTGAGTAGTGAATAAAGGGTGCTATGATTCAAACAAATTGTAGAGAGGGGCAGTGGTGGCACTGTCATATAAACACATGGTGCAGATAGGCAGTGGGTAGAGGGTGCTGTAATAGAAACACACGGCATGGAAAGGGAGTGTGCAGCTGGTTCTGTGATATAAACACATGGTGCCAATAAGCAGCATGTACAGAGTGCTGTGACACAAAAACTTGGTGCAGATCAACAGATTTTACAGGGTGCTGTGACACAAAGACATGGTGCAGATTAGCAGCATGTATAGGATGCTGCAATGCAAAGACATGGTACATATAAACAGTGTGAAAAGGGTGCTGCAACTCAAACACATGGTACAGGAGAGCAGTGTGTATGGGGTGCTCTGATACAAACATGTGGTACAGGTGAGCAGCATGTACATATTGCTGACATATAAACACATGGCACAGGTGGGCAATTTGCATGGAATGCTGCGATACACACACTTAGTACAGGTGAGTAGCATGTCATCGGTACTGCATTACAAACACATCATGCAGCATGTAGGAGATGATGCTACACAAGCACATGGTACAGAAGAGCATCATGTACAGTGCTGTGACACAATCTCATGGTACAGGTGAGTGGCATACACAGTGTGCTGCTACACATTCAGGTGGTACAGATCAGTGGAGTGTAAAGGGTGCTATGACATGCTCCATGGTAGAGATGAGTAGCGTGCACAGGATGCTGCCACACAATGACATACTACAGATAAGCAATGTGTACAAGGTGCTCCAACACAATGACATTGCATAGATGAGTAGTGTGTACAGTGTGCTGCAATACAAACACCTGGTACAGATGAGCAGCATGTGCAGAGTGCTGTGACACAAAGATATAATTTAGATGAGCAGTCTATAGAGGGCACTGTGATGCAATCAGGTGCTACAAATGAGCAGGGTGTAAAAGGTGCTATGATACAAACATATGGTACAGATGTGCGGTGTGTGAAGGGCACTGGGATACAAATACATTGTACAGATAAGCATCATGTGCAGGATGCTGTGACACAAAGCCATGGTTTATATGAGCAGTGTATAGAGGGTACTGTGATACAAACACATGATACAGATGAGCAGTTTGTAGAGGTAGATGTGATGCAAACACATGGTAGGCATGAGAAGTATGCAGAGGGTACTGTGATACAAACACACAGTACAAGTGATGAGTGTACAGTATGAGCTGTGATGCAAACAAGTGACAAAGCTGATGGCGATGCAAACACATGATAAAGCTAAGCTTTGTATAAAGGGTTATGTGACACAAACATATGGTACAGATGTGCAGTATGTAGAGGGAGCTGTGATACAAAAACATGGTACAGCTGAGCAGTGTATAGATGGTGCTGTGATACAAAAACATGGTAGAGATTTGCAGTGTGTAAAGGGCACTGTGATACTAACACATGATACAGATGTGCAGTGTATAGAGCTGGCTGTGATACAAACACATGGCACAATTGAGATGTGTAGAGGGTGCTGTGATACAAACACATGGCAGGATGTGCACCATTAAGAGAGTGCTGTGACAGGAACCCATTGTACAGATGAGCAGTGCTTGCAGGGTGCTCTGATGTGAACAAATGGTACAGAAGAGTTTGTGTAGTGGGTGCAGAGAAACAAACACAAGGTACCTATGAGCAATATGTAGAGAGTGCTGTGACACAGACATGGTGCAGTTGAGCAGCATGTACTGATGCTGCAATACAAACACATGGTACAAGTGGGTAGGTTGTATGGGGTGATGCAATACAAACACTTGGTACAGGTGAGCAGTGTGTAGGAGGTGCTGCATTATAAATACATGATACTGATAAGCAGCATGTAGGAGATGCTGCCACACAGACATTGCAGATGAGCAGCATGTACAGTGTGCTGCGACACATACACATGGTACAGTTGTGTGGTGTTTAAAGTGTGCTGCAACATAATCCCATGGTGCATATGAATGGAATACACAGGGTGTTGCCATACAATCACATGGTACAGATGAGCAATATGTACAGGGTGCTACAACAGAATCACATTGTACAGATGAGCAGCTTGTGCAGGGTGGCGTGACACAAAAACATGGTGCAGATGAGCAGCATATAGAGGGTGCTGTGATACAAACACATGGTACAGATGAGTAGTGTGTAAAGAGCACTGGGATAGAAATACATGGTAAAAATTGGCAGTGTGTGTGAAGCGTGTAGTGATACAAACATGGTGCAGATGGGCAGTGTGTGCATGGTGCAGTGATACAAACACATGGTACAGATGAGTAGTGTGTAAAGAGCACTGGGATAGAAACACATGGTAAAAAATTGGCAGTGTGTGAAGTGTGTAGTGATACAAACATAGTGCAGATGGGCAGTGTGTGCATGGTGCAGTGATACAAACACATGGTCCACATGATCAGTATGTAGAGGGAGCTGTGATGGAAACACATGTTACAGAAGAGATGTGTGTAGAGGGTGCAATGACAGAAAAACAAGGTACAGATGAGCAGTCTGTAGAGGGTGCTGTCATGCAAATGCATGGTACAGAAGGGCAGTTTGCAGAAGGTGTTTTGTTACAAACGCATGGTACAGATGAGCTGTGTGTAGAGGTTGCTATGATGCAAACACATGGTAGAGATTGGCAGTGTGCAGAGGGTGTTGTGATACAAACACATGGTACAGATGAGTAGTGTGTAGGGGATGAAGTTATACAAACACATGATACAGATGCGCAGTCTCTAGAGGGTGCAGTGATGCAAACACATGACACAGCTGAGCTTTGTGTTGAGGTTTATGTCATGCAGATACATGGGATAGATGAACAGTATGTAAAGGGCACTGTGATGCAAACACGTGGTACAGATGGGCAGTATGTAGAGGGTGGTATGATACAAATGCATGGTACAGATGAGCAGTAGGTAGAGGTTGCTGTGAAGCATACACATGATAGTCATAATGTGCAGAGAGTGTTGTGATACAAACAAATGGTACAGATGAGCAATGTGTAGGGGATGAAGTTATATAAACACATGGTAAAGATGAGCAGTCTGTAGAGGGTACAGTGATGCAAACACATGGCACAGCAGAGCTGTGTGTACAGGTTTATATCATGCAGATACATGGGACAGATGAGCAGTATGTAGAGGACACTGTGATACAAACACATGGTACAGATGGGCAGTGTCCAGATGGAGCTGTGATGCAAAACTGTGGTACAGACAAACAGGATATAGGATGCTGTGGCACAATCACATGGTATAGATGTCATACAAACACATGTTACAAGCAAGAAGTGTGAATATACGGTGCTGATGGTGCAGATATGCACATACATGGTACAGATGTGCAGTGTGTAAAGGGTACTGAGATAGAAACACATGGTACAGATGGGAAGTGTGTAGAGGGTGCTGTGATACAATCACATGGTACAGATGGATAGTGTGCAGAGGGTGTTGTGACACAAAACACATGGAGCAGGTGGACAGTGTGTACAGAGTGCTGTGATGCAAAAACATGGTACATGAGCAGTGTGTAGAGTGTGCTGTGATACTAACACATGGTACAGATATGGTGTGTAGAGGGAGCTGTGATGCAAAAACATGGAACAGATGAACAGGATGTAGTGGGTACTGCGATACAAATACAGAGTACAGATAATCAGTGTGTAGAGGGTGTTTTTTCTCAAACATATGGTACAGGGGGTCTATATCACTTCAGCAAAAATTCAGTTCAGCAGATGGCAATTTTGGTTCACTTACATCGAGCATGCCATTCATCAAACTGTTCATATTGAGATCACGGTACAGTGAGAATTGGGAAATTTGCCCTTTCCCCATAATTAGCAGGGGGTATGGGGGTGCACCCCCACACAAGAGCAGATTTCAAGGAATGGCATTTCCGATTAAATGCCGTTCAATGAACTGTTACTTTGCTGAAGTGATATAGACTCTGGTACAGGAGAGCAGCATGTAGTGGATGCTGCAATGCAAACACATAGTATAGGTGAGCAACATGTACAGCATGCTACTACACAAACACATGGTACAGATGAGTGGCACATACAGGGTGCTGTGACACAATCAGGTGGTACAGAGGAGTGGCGTGTAAAAGGTGCTGTGATATGATCCCATGGTAGAGATTAGTGGCATGCACAGAGTGCTGCCACACAGTCGCATTGTATGGATGAGCAATGTGTACAGGGTGCTGTAACACAATCACATTGTACAGATGAGCAGTGTGAACAGTGTGCTGCAATACAAACACCTGGTACAGATGAGCAGCATGTGCAGGGTGCTGAGACACAGAGACGTGGTTTAGATGAACAGTGTGTAGATGGTACTGTTGGAAAAAAAAACACATGTTATGGATGAACAGGGTGTAGATGGTGCTGTGATACAAACACATGGTACAGATGTGCAGTGTGTAAAAAGCACTGAGATACAAATACATGATACAGATTAACAGGGTATATAGAAGATGCTGTGATACAAACACATGGTACACGTGAGCAGTGCATAGAGGTAGCTGTGATCCAAATGAATATTAGACATAAGCAGGATGCAAAGCATACTGTAATGGAAACACATGGTACGGGGGAACAGTGTATAGTATGTGTTGTGATGCAAACAAAAGATAAAGCTGACTGTGATGCAAACACATAAAAAAGCTAAGCTTTATGTAGAGGGTTATGTGACTCACATAGTACAGATGAGCAGCCTGTAGAGGGAGCTGTGATGCAAAAACATGGTACAGATGAGCTGTGTGTAGAGATTGCTGTGATGCAAACACACAGTACAGATGAGCATAGTAAAGATGATGCAGTGATACAAACACATGGCACAGGTGTGCAGTGTATAAAGGGCACTGTGATACTAATACATGGTGTGGATTAGCAGTGTGTAGAGGGTGCAGTGATACAAACACATGGCAGGTTGTGCAGCATTAAGAGAGTGCTTTGACACAAACACATCATACAGATGAGTAGTACTCACAGGGTGCTGTGACATAACCATGAATGAGGTACAGATCAGTTTTGTGTAGTGGGAGCTGAGATACAAACACATTGTACATATGAGCAATATGTAGAGACTGTTGCGACACAAAGACATGATGCAGATGAGGAGCGTGTACTGGGTGCTAAGATACAAACACATGGTACAAGTAGATAGAGTGTACAGGGTGATGCAATACAGTCACTTGGTACAGCTGAGCAGCATGTACTCAGTGCAGCATTACATGCACATGGTACTGATGAGCAGCATGTAGGAGGTGCTGCGACACAAACACATGGTGCAGATGAGCAGCATGTACAGGATGCTGTGACACATACACGTGATACAGTTGAGTGGTGTGAACAGTGTGCTGCAACACAGCATGTAAAGGGTGCTGCAACATAATCCCATGGTATAGGTGAGCAGAATGCACAGCATGCTGCCACACAATCATATGGTACAGATAAGGAAGGTGTACAGTGTGCTACAACACCACCACATTTATTTTATTTAGTTAACATTTGTTTACTGGGAAAGTTTGACTTGGAATAAAGCCAATTTTCAGTGGAGGCCCGGGGAGAAATTCTCCAGACACATGTCTTTGTATTGTGGGAGGAAACTTTACCACCCAGAGGAAACCCACAAGAATGTAGGGAGGACATGCAGACTCCACACAGAAGGCATCCCAGCTGAGAAATGAACCAGAGAACCTCTTGCTGTGAGGCAACAACACTACTGCTGCACCACTGCACCATCCCACATGGTGCATATGAGCAAAGTGTACTGGGTGCTGCAATACAAAAACCTGGTACAGAAGAGCATTGTGTAAAGGGCACTGGGATACAAACACTTGGCAGTGTGTGAAGGGTACAGTGATACAAACACTTTGTATAGATGGACAGTGTGTACAGGGTGCAGTGATACAAACTGGTATATAGGTTCATAGATTAGTACTAGGCTTACTGCCTTTGAGGGCCATTTTAAGCCTAGCCAATTACCCCACATGAGAATCAAACCCTGCACATTGTGTCTGTAAAGTAAACACCTTAAACATTATGCCAACCTACACACGAGATATGTGTAGAGGATGCTGTTATACAAACACATGGTACAGAAGAGAAGTGTGTAGAGGGTGCAGTGATAGAAAAGGTACAGATGAGCAGTCTGTAGAGGGTGCTCTGATGCAAACATATGGTACAATGGGCAGTTTACAGAGGGTGTTGTGATACAAACACACGGTACAGATGAGCTGCGTGTAGAAGGTGCTGTAATGTAAAAACATGGTACAGATTGGCAGTTGTAACACAAACACAATGCATAGATGAGTAGTGTGTAGGGGTGAAGTTATACAAACATATGGTACTGATGAGAAATGTGTACATGGTGCTGTGACACAAAGATAGAGTTCTGGGCATATAGGGTGCTGTGATACAAACACATGGTACAGAAGACCAGTGTGTAGAGGATGCTGTGACATAACACATGGTGCAGATTAGGTGTGTGTACAGGGAGGTTTGATAAAAACACATTGTACAGATGTGCAATATGAACTGTGTACTATGATGCAAACACATGGTACAGATGAGGTGTTTCTAGTGGAAATTGTGATGTCAAAACTTGGTTGAAATGAGCAGTATGCAGAGGGTGTTATGATACAAAAACATACAGGTGAACAGTGTTCAGATGGTGCTGTGATGCAAACACATAGTACTGGTGAGCAGCATGTAGAGGGTACTGCAACACAATCGCATGGCACAGATTAGTAGTATTATGGGAGAAAAAACATTCTACAGATGAGCAGCATAAATGGGGTGCTAAATTGCATGGTACATATAAGCAGCATGTACAGGATGCTGTGACACAATCACATGGTACACATGAGTGGCATGTACAGGGTGCTGTGACACAATCACATTGTACCAATGAGCAGAGTATACAGGGTACTGCAACATAATCACATAGTACAAATGAGCATATTAGAATGGGTTATGTGATGCAAAGACATGGTTCAGATGTGCAGCATGCACAGGTCTGCAGCATGTATGGGGTGCTCTGATACAAACACATGGTACAGGAGAGCAGCATGTACAGGGTACTGTGATACAAACACAGGGTATAGGTGGGCAGCTTGTTCCAGGTGCTGTGATGCAGACACTGGAACAGGTAAGAAGCATATACTCTGTGCTGTGATACAAATACATGGTACCAATGAGCAGTGTGTTGAGGGTGCTGGTATACAAACACATGGTACCAGTGGGCAGATTGAATGTGCTGTTGTGATACAAAAGCATGATGCAAATGAGCTACATGTACATGGTGCTACAACACAATCACATAGGTTCATAGGTTCATAGGTAGGTACTAGGCTATCTACCCAAAGGCATTTATAAGCCTATACAGAATGTGTTGGCTTTCGCCACCCCCTTAGATTAGTTCCCTGTGCCTCTGTCCAGCAGAGGCACTGAAGTGATCCCCGGGGTAAACTTTCTGCTTCCCATCCACTTGTCAAGATTTCTCTTGAAGAGTGTTAGTGAGGAGCTCTGCCTAATGTAGACTGGAATCTTGTTCCAAAGCATGGGAAGTCTCTGAGACAGGAATCTATCCCTCCAGCATGTCCTATTTATTGTTGTGGTTAGATTTAGATCCCTAGAGTGTGTGGCTCGAGGGGATATGGTTTTCTTTAGGTGGAGCATGTCCATCGATTCTGAGTTGGACTGGCCTTGTATGTCAGGCAGAGATCACCTCTGAGTAGGCGGTATGCAACCGAGTACAGCTGGAGTTTCTTCAGTCAAGCTGCATACGGCATCTGTTTGAGGCCAGTGATCCTCTTGCTGAGGTACTTCTGTGGTCTTTCCAGCTGTTGCGGGTGTCTTGTAAGGTACATCCCAAATGGGGCATTGTACTCTATGATGAGTCTGTTGAGTGATGAGTAGAGGGGCACAATGACCTCTTTTGATCTGGATGCGAACCATTTTGTGATTAGGTGGGCCTCACAGAAGGATTTTCTAACCACTTTGGCAATGTGATTATCAAAGGAGAGATTGCTATCTACTTGGGTCCCCAGATCCCTTATTACTTCTTCCGTATTTAGGGGACTGACACCTATGTGGTAGTTTGTGGGTACTTTGTTTTTTCCAAAGGGGATGATTATGCACTTTTGGGTATTTAGCTTGAGGCCATGATTTTGACACCAGGTATCCATCTCAGTGAGACCCTATTGAAGGATGTCTGTGTTAGCCAGAGAGTCAATTATAGCCCCTAGTTTGCAGTCGTCTGTGAACTTGGTCAGTCATAGTCTTCCTGTGCTTGCCTGTACCTCTGAGAAGTATATGCCGAACAGGAAGGGTCCTAGGACTGAGCTCTGGGGAATGCTACTTATAACCTGTTTAGAGTCAGACCTAGCTCCTGCAACTCTCACCATGTGGGTTCTGTCCATGAGCCAGTTGGCAACCCATCTTGTGACATAGGGGTTTATGTTCAAGCTGGTGAGCTTGTCTATAATACCAGAATGGGGAATGGTGTTGAAGGCCTTTGTCAGGTCTAGGTAGGCTGTGTGTACCACCTTTCCCTCATTTATAGCCTTGGTAACTGTCTCAAAGAAGTCCACCAGGTTCAGGAGGCATGATCTGCCCTTAACAAAGCCGAATTGGTAGGGTCCAGTGTTTGGAGGTTCCCAATGTCTCTGTTAATGAGTTCCATGATGATGTGCTCCATAGCCTTGCAGACCAAGCTAGTCAGACTTATAGAGTGATAGTTTCCAGGATCTGTTGTGGCTCCACCTTTGTGGAGCAGAATAACCGTTGCTGCGCACCACTCTATGGGTAAGTAGCCTATGGAGAGGCTGAGTTTGAGCAGTGTGTTTAGGTGAGGGGTTAGTTTGTCTTTGAGCTCATGCAGTATGCAGCCTGGGACACCGTCTGGTCCCATTGATGCTGTGTTTTTGTCTTTGGAGAGGGCTGTTTTAACCTGAGTGTCTGTGATTTCAGTGGCTTTACATTCTTCTGGTATGGTTATGGGCCCTTTTGGAGGTGAGAGGTGGGGCTAAAGTCTGCACTGAACCTCTCTGCTAGGATGTTGGCAATTTCAGTCGGTTCAGTGTATATTGTGCCATTCTGCACTAACTCTGAGCAGATCTGAGCATTTCCACTTAGATTCTTGACATATCTAAATAATGCCTTGTGGTTATCTTTGGAGTCCTTGGCAATTTTTCTTTCGAAGCTCGCCTTGGATGATTTTATGAGGGATCATAGATTCTTGCTGATACTGATCAGGGATGTCTTCCCTTCTTGGGATTTTACTCTTTTCGGTACTAGTTTCCTCCTTCCATTGTATAGCTTGTTTATGGCAGGGGTCCATCAGACTGGTTTCCTTTTCTTGGAGGAGTGAGTCTTGGTTTTGTTTGGGATAGCACGATCCATACATTCTTGTAGGTGCTCATAAAATGCATTAGTAAAGGAATTTGCAGTTTGGACAGCGTTATCCTTTAGCATGGGGGCTTTGAAACTTTCCACCTCAGTCTTAAGTAACGTGAAGTTTGCTTTTGAAAAATTTTTCACGGTGGTTTCCTTGTCCAGGGGTGGGGGGGATGTGGATATCCAAAGTGATTTATTTATGGTCAGATCTAACCAGTGAGGGGTTGACCTCCGGTGTGGAACACCGGTCACCCATGTTGGTTGATGACCAGATCCAATATGTTGTCACCTCTGGTGGAGGAGTTTATCAGCTGATCCAGGGTGATCTGTAGTAAGCTACTATTTGAATTGCAGTTTTGCCCTTTGTTAGTTGCATGTGGATGATCTCTGAAGCATCGTGCTGTGCCACTAACCTGGAGGTGTGGGTATCCTTGATGAATATGGATACGCCCCTGTCTTTCGTATTTCAGTCCAGGTTTGTGGCCAAAATGTATGGTATGAGTTGTAGCCTGGTAGTGCTGGGGTGCTCTCTGGAGCCTTAAACCAGGTTTCTGTTACTGCACATATATCGATTTTCTCCATACTGAGGAGTGCCTCGAGTGCATGCATTTTGAGGTTTAGACTTCTGGCATTGAGTAGCATTACCCACAGTTTTTTGTTACTTGTGCTATTTATGGCAGTGGGTTTGTCTTTTGAGCCTTGCATAAAAAAAGTACTATGGGGGTGGCAAGAGCCTTGGCCAGTATTTGAAAGCCTAAGGGTGACAGGTGCAAGCCGTCTCTAGCGAAGCAGTGTGGCTTGTCAAGCATGTCATCCCAGGCAGACAGACACTGGATCCCCTTTGAATGACACCAGAAACTTAGCCAATTGTTGAAATTGATAATTTTTTCTTTATACCATGGTATCATTCTTGGTGAGGACAGGATGCTACTGAAGGTCAGGGTCATACCGGCCTGGGCTACGTGATCAGAGAGCTATACCATGTCTCTTTTCATGTAGTCCAGGGAGGTATGGCTCAGGTCATTCACCTCAACATGGACAATGACAGAGTCATATTTGTACTTGTTCTGGAGTGACCTGAGTGCTTGTGTTATATGGCAGATCCTCGCACCTGACAGGCAGCTAACAGTAACCTTCTCCTTATTCAGCCTTGTGAGTGGGACGTCAGTGTGCCTGACTATAGAGTCACCTATTACTAGTGTGTTGGTATGTTATTTTGCCTTAAGGGCTGTGATTGCGTGGCACACTGGTTTTGTGAAGTATGTGTTTCGTGGTTTGTGTTGGGATGTGGAGGTTGTTTGGATGTCTGCATTGGAGGTCTCTGTTGCTTTTGCAGATTTTTATTTAGAGCCTCTGAGTATGTTTTCATGTATTTATGTGTGTTTTTTGCCGGTGCTGGTTTAATGGGTCTATGTGAGACTGGTAGTGTGATGCAAGTATTTCTCTTCTCCTCTTGACTGTCTGATACAGTCTTAGGTTGAGAGAGCTTAGCCTCCAGTTTGGCTGCATAATTGCATCTCTCGCATATATTAGTGTTTGGTGGTAGGAGGAGAGGGTTGTCTGTGTACATGATGCAGTTGTAACATTGCCTCAAAATGCCCAGATTCACCAGTTGGACTGGAGGGTACACCTAAAACTTCCCTTTGGACATGCCTGGATAGGTACAGTGAACTGTTTTACTGAATGACTGGTAAGGCTGAATAGAGAGCCTTGTCCTTCTGTACAGTATAGGGGGGTCTAGTGTTAGGGTTTATAAGTGCTTGCTATGAGTTTTGAGCAAGTGCCAGGCTGAGAAATGAATGGCTTGAGTGCTTAAGTTGAATGTTTGTCTAGTTCCAAGGTAAAAATTGAAGAGTAGACTTTGTGGAGCCGGGAATAGTCATACCTTAGCTAACCAGCACTGCCTGGCACGTAAAACCGGGCAAATGCGGTTTTTATAGCAGGGAAATGAAAGAGATAGAAATTAGCCCAAAATGGCCAATAAAATACTAATTTCTGGGCTGAAAACACTCCCCCAGGGACAGATAAGCTCCCCTCTCTCACAGGTGAACATAGAAACATCTTTCTATCCAAGTAAGGTATGGGCAAACACCGAGATTTGTAACATAGCCCTGAATTCAGCACTAACCTGAAAACTGGACTATACTAGCTTAGAAAGGTGGGAAACAAGTATTTTTTTTGTTTTTTGGGGTTTTTTTTTCAGAAAATAAAGCAGATACAATCAAGAAAACACTTTAAATGCACAGAAAACAATACTTATTGTTATATATCTCAGATTAGAGTTGTAGTCAATGCCCCTAGTAATTGTACAGATGAGCAGCATATGCAGGGTGCTGAGGCACAAAGACATGGTGCAGATGAAGAGTGTATAAGGGTGCTGCAACACAAAGACATGGTGAAGATGAGCATCGTGTACAGGGTCCTGTAACACAAAGACAAGGATCAGATGAACAGCATGCAGAGGGTGCTGCGATACAGCCACAAAGTATAGATGAGCAATGGGTGGAGGGTGCTATGATACAAGCACAGGGTATAGATCATTGTTTTGTGGGTGATGTTATAGAACTTTGTAGTACAGATGGTCAGTGGGTGTAGTGCTTTTAATCATCTGGGTGGGGATTGTTGTTATATGCCCTCAGAGCAGAGATGATTAGTGGTATGTGGTTACTATTATATATGCACAGGGTAGTTGTGGTCATTGGACAGAGGGTGCTGTTATACAACATGAGTGCTGTGTTTCACAGGCATCATGAGATCAATGCCAGGAAATATGCTAATGAAGAAACAGCATACCATGGACCATTGATACATATGTATTGGATTAAAATTACCTTCAGGAAATAAAGATACTAGGACAATACCACTGGACATTGGTGACAATGATTGCTATGGTATGCAGGTGATGCAGTGATTGCAGTGGTAGGTGGCAATATTGCACAGAATTCATGTGCTAAGGTGAGAATTAAGATTCTGCACCCTGTCAAAGTGTACTGTTTTAGAAATAGCAAATGTCTGAGGACCTGTCTGAGAGTGTGTCTTTAGCAGAAAAAATAATGTAATGTAGCAGGGCTTTGGCCAGCTAACATCTACCTGAAATCAGCTGGACGTATAAGTGAATCTAAGTACACTTTTATCTGCTCTTTTGCATATAGTACTGTATTTAATTTATTTATTTGTGTTTTTCACTGAATATTAACTCAACTGAAGTTGTGGCTGTCTCTCTCTACAGAGTACTTTTTAAAATTTCTTTGTAGCCATTGATAGCAGTGGGGGGTAGTTTCAGCTCATCACTGACATCCTGCCTTGCCTTATATAAGTGGTACATTTTGAGTTATCTCTGCTTAATATCAGGGCTTTGGCCGGCTAACATCAACCCGAAATCAGCTGGACGTATAAGTGAATTTAAGTACACTTTTATCTGCTCTTTTGCATATAGTACTGTATTTAATTTATTTGTGTTTTTCACTGAATAATAACTCAACTGAAGTTGTGGCTGTCTCTCTACAGAGTACTTTTTAGAATTTCTGTGTAGCCATTGATAGCAGTGGGGGTAGTTTCAGCTCATCACTGACATCCTGTCTTGCCTTATATAAGTGGTACATTTTGAGTTATCTCTTCTTAATATCTTCTGGGCCCATCTCATTTGCTCACTCAACTGAGTGCAGTGAGATCATATTCTGATTCCAGGGACACCTACCGTGTACAAACAGAGCATTTGAGAAGGACAACCCCTGTAGCCTCTTAATCCTGCTCTGTTCCTTCCCTCAAAAAAAAAAAAAAAAAAAATATATATATATATATATATATATATATATATATCTTATTCATCTGCCCTTACTGTAACTGTCTTAGTTGCTCTTCTGCGTGCTATCTGTTCAGTCGCTCTTACTCTGCACTTATTACTGCTTGCTAGTAGCCTTCTAATTTACTGCCTTCTGCACTTGTTTTTTGTCATTTGTTAATTTAATTGCATTTATTTGAACTGTATTTGCTGTAGTGTTGCTACATGCTCGGGTGTGGTAGCCTGCACTAAAATTTGAATTGTGTTTACTGCTGTTTTAGCTGCTTTTCTGTAACAAAAAAAAATTCTAAGCTTGTTTCCTGCCTTTCCTGTAACTAGTCAAGTCCAGATTTTGGCCCTGAAATTGTAGTTTATTGGCCATTTGGGCAGTTTTTCCTTCTCTTTCTACTTTCTGGTTAAAAGCCCGTTTTGCGTTTGGTCCCCGTCTTTCCTATAACTAGTGTAATCCAGGTACAGATTTGCTGTATCCAGGACTGTTAGTAAGCTTCTGAGCCCCCCAAGCCCTTCTGTGTTGGAGAGAAGCCTTCTAGCTTATTAGTGGGAGTGATAAGCACTAGGTAGCCTATCCTCCACGGGAAGAGTGAATTTTGGCCCAGAAATTGTAGTTTATTTGGCCGTTTGGGCAGCTTTCCATCTCTTTCATCTTGCTGGCTTAAAAGCCTACGTTCTACTTGTTCCCCACCTTTCCTGTAACTAGTCTAGTCCAGGTACAGATTTGCTGTATCCAGGATTCTTTGTAAGCTTCTGAGCCCCCCAAGCCTTTCTGTGTTGGAGGGAAGCCTTTTAGCTTATCAGTGGGAGTGGTAAGCATTAGGTAGCCTATCTACCACAAGAGGAGTGGTTCCTGGCCCAGAAATTGTAGCTATTGGCCATTTGGGCAGTTTTTTTTCCATCTCCTTCAACGTTCTGGTTTAAAAGGCGCACTTGTGCTTGTTTCCCACCTTTCCTGTAACTAGCCTAGTCCAGATACAGAGTTTCTGTATCCAGGACTGTTGGTAAGCTTCTGAGCCCCGCAAGCCTTTCTGTGTTGGAGGAAAGCCTTCTAGCTAATCAGTGGGAGTGGTAAGGACTAGGTAGCCTGTCTACAATGAGAGGAGAGGTTCTTGGCCCAGAAATTGTAGTTTATTGACCATTTGGACAGTTTGTCCATCTCTTTCAACTTTCTGGTTTAAAAGACCACATCTGCACTTGTTTCCCATCTTTCCTGTAACTAACCTACTGGGTAGCACTAGAAAGCCTTCTAGTTTAGGGGAGAGAGACTTTGGAGTGATTAAGTATCAGTTTTCTGTACTTTCTTGCTGTACTTAACTGTTTTCTGCCTAAACGCAGATTTTCCAGCAGTTATTGTGATTTAAAAGCTTGTTTTTTTCACATGTTGTACTTATTTGACTGCCTGCACTTTTAAAAAGTTGTTTTTTGTTTAAATAATTTGTTTAACTGTTGTAGGCTACACATTAAAGTGTGATAGCCTTTTCTGAATGTTTGTTGTCATTTAACGCTGTTTTAAGTGTATTTTTTACTGTTTTTGCCTTATCTTTTCAAAAAAACAAAAAAATCCTTGTTTCCTGCCTTTCTAAGCTAGTATAGCCCAGTTTTCAGGCTAGTGCTGAATTCAGGGCTGTGATACTAGTTTCTGAGTTGCCCATACCTTACTTGGATAGAAGGAAATTTCTCTGTTCACCTGTGAGAGGGGAGCTTTGAGCAACCTATCTGTCCCTGGAGGAGTGGTTCCAGTCCAGAAGTTAGTAGTTTATTGGCTATTTTGGGCTAATTTCTATCTCTTTCATTTCCCTACTATAAAAACTACGTTTGCATGGTTTTGCTCACCGGGCAGTTTTGGTTAGCTACGATTAAATTATTCCCGGCTCCACTAAGTCTCCTCTTCAGTTTTTCCCTTGAAACTAGTCTAACTCTCAACCTAAGCACTCAAAAAGCATCTTACAGCCCAGCACTTGCTCAGACCTAATAGCAAGCACTAATATACCCTGACACTGATTGCCCAGCAGGGCAAGCCTCTTTATCACCCCTCACCAACCAAGCGAGTAAGCAGTTCACCCTACTATTCATACTATACCGAAGGGCAACTTCAGGTGCACTCTCCAGTCCAGCTGGTGAATCTGGGTATCCTGAGGCAATGTTACAACTGTCTCATGTACACAGACAATCCTCTCCTCCTACTGCAAAACACTAACATATGCGAGAGATGCAATTATACAGCCAAACTGGAAACTAAGCTGTCTCCACCCATGACGGGAACAGACAGTCAAGAGGAGAAGGTTAACACTTGCACCACAACTCCAGCCACACACAGACCTATTAAAACAGCACTGGCAAAAAATACACATAAATACACAAAATCATACTCGGAGGCTCTAAATAAAAACCTGCAAAAGCATCAGAGACCTCCAAAGCAGACACCCAAACAACCTGCACTTCCCGTCACAAACCAGACAACACATAAAGCACAAAATCAGTGTGCTGCACAATCACAGCCCTTAAGGTGAAATAACATACCTAACACACTATTAATAGGTGACTCTATAGTCAGGTACACTGACGTCCCACTCACTAGGCTAGACAAGCAAGAGGTTACTGTTATCTGCCTGTCGGGAGCCAGAATCCACCACATAACACAAGCACTCAGGTCACTCAAAATACAATGA
>NC_056744.1:1221603096-1221613096 GCF_019279795.1 Protopterus annectens
TTTCCCATCTCCTTCAACGTTCTGGTTTAAAAGGCGCACTTGTGCTTGTTTCCCACCTTTCCTGTAACTAGCCTAGTCCAGATACAGAGTTTCTGTAATCAGGACTGTTGGTAAGCTTCTGAGCCCTGCAAGCCTTTCTGTGTTGGAGGAAAGCCTTCTAGTTTATCAGTGGGAGTGGTAAGGACTAGGTAGCCTGTCTACAATGAGAGGAGAGATTCTTGGCCCAGAAATTGTAGTTTATTGACCATTTGGACAGTTTGTCCATCTCTTTCAACTTTCTGGTTTAAAAGACCACATCTGCACTTGTTTCCCATCTTTCCTGTAACTAACCTACTGGGTAGCACTAGAAAGCCTTCTAGTTTAGGGGAGAGAGACTTTGGAGTGATTAAGTATCAGTTTTCTGTACTTTCTTGCTGTACTTAACTGTTTTCTGCCTAAACGCAGATTTTCCAGCGGTTATTATGATTTAAAAGCTTGTTTTTTTCACATGTTGTACTTATTTGACTGCCTGCACTTTTAAAAAGTTGTTTTTTGTTTAAATAATTTGTTTAACTGTTGTAGGCTACACACTAAAGTGTGATAGCCTTTTCTGAATGTTTGTTGTCATTTAAAGCTGTTTTAAGTGTATTTTTTACTGTTTTTGCCTTATCTTTTCAAAAAAACAAAAAAAATCCTTGTTTCCTGCCTTTCTAAGCTAGTATAGCCCAGTTTTCAGGCTAGTGCTGAATTCAGGGCTGTGATACTAGTTTCTGAGTTGCCCATACCTTACTTGGATAGAAGGAAATTTCTCTGTTCACCTGTGAGAGAGGGGAGCTTTGAGCAACCTATCTGTCCCTGGAGGAGTGGTTCCAGCCCAGAAGTTAGTAGTTTATTGGCTATTTTGGGCTAATTTCTATCTCTTTCATTTCCCTACTATAAAAACTATGTTTACATGGTTTTGCTCACCGGGCAGTTTTGGTTAGCTACGGTTAAATTATTCCCGGCTCCACTAAGTCTCCTCTTCAGTTTTTCCCTTGAAACTAGTCTAACTCTCAACCTAAGCACTCAAAAAGCATCTTACAGACCAGCACTTGCTCGGACCTAATAGCAAGCAATAATATACCCTGACACTGATTGCCCAGCAGGGCAAGCCTCTTTATTCACCCCTCACCAACCAAGCGAGTAAGCAGTTCACCCTACTATTCATACTATACCGAAGGGCAACTTCAGGTGCACTCTCCAGTCCAGCTGGTGAATCTGGGTATCCTGAGGCAATGTTACAACTGTCTCATGTACACAGACAATCCTCTCCTCCTACTGCAAAACACTAACATATGCGAGAGATGCAATTATACAGCCAAACTGGAAGCTAAGCTGTCTCCACCCATGACTGGAACAGACAGTCAAGAGGAGAAGGTTAACACTTGCACCACAACTCCAGCCACACACAGACCTACTAAAACAGCACTGGCAAAAAATACACATAAATACACAAAATCATACTCGGAGGCTCTAAATAAAAACCTGCAAAAGCATCAGAGACCTCCAAAGCAGACACCCAAACAACCTGCACTTCCCGTCACAAACCAGACAACACATAAAGCACAAAATCAGTGTGCTGCACAATCACAGCCCTTAAGGCGAAATAACATACCTAACACACTAGTAATAGGTGACTCTATAGTCAGGTACACTGACATCCCACTCACTAGGCTAGACAAGCAGAAGGTTACTGTTATCTGCCTGTCGGGAGCCAGAATCCACCACATAACACAAGCACTCAGGTCACTCCAGAACAAGTACAAATATGACTCTGTCATTGTTCATATTGGTATGAATGACCTGAGACGTACCTCCCTGGACTACATGAAAAGAGACATGGAAGAGCTCTCTGATCATGTAGCCCAGGCTGGTATGACCCTAACCCTGAGTAGCATTCTGCCCTCACCGAGAATGATACCTCAGTATAAAGAAAAAATTATCAATTTCAGCAATTGGCTAAGCTTCTGGTGTCATTCAAAGGGGATCTAGTGTCTGTCAGCCTGGGACGATATGCTCGACAAGCCACGTTGCTTTGCAAGAGACAGCTTGCACCTGTCACCCTTAGGCTTTTGAATACTAGCCAAGGCTCTTGATGCCCCCATAGTGCCTTTTTTAGGCAAGGCTCAAAAGTCAAACCCACTTCAGTAAACAGTGCAATTAACAAAAAACTGAGGGTTATGCTACTCAACACCAGGAGTATAATCTCAAAATGCATGCGCTCAAAGCACTCCTCAGTATGGAGAACGTCGACATCTGTGCAGTAACTGAGACTTGGTTCAAGGCTCCAGAGAGCACCCCAGCACTACCGGGTTACAACTCATACCACATGTTTCGGCCACAGAACATGGACGAAACACAAAAGGAGGGGGTGTATCCATATTCATCAAGAATACCTACACCTCCAGGTTAGTGGCACAGCCTGATACCTCTGAGATCATCCATGTGCAACTAACATCGGGCAAATCTGCAATGCAAATTTTGGCCTGCTACAGATCACCCTCCATGACTCAGGACCACCACTCCACCTTTCTGAAGACACTGGAAAACATGAAGGTCCTACCAAACACCCTGATATTGGGCGATTTCAATTACCCTACCATTCACTGGGAAAACAACTTGAGTACAAATTCCCAGGCCCAGCACTTCCTGGAATTCATTAACTCCAGCTCCCTGGATCAGCTGGTAAACTCCCCTACCAGTGGTGAAAACATATTGGACCTGGTCATCACCAACATGGGTGACAGGTGTTCCACACCTGAGGTCAACCCGTCACTGGTTAGATCAGACCATAAACTAATCACTCTGGATGTCCACATGCCACCACCACCCCCAACTAAGGAAACCACAGTAAAAAACTTTTCTAAAGCAAACTTCACCTTACTTAAGACAGAGGTGGTAAGTTTCACAGCCCCCAAGCTAAAGAATAATGCTGCCCAAGATGCAGAAACCTTTACAAATGCACTCTATGAGCACTTAGGATGCATGGATCATTCCATCCCTAGCAAAACCAAGACTCACTCCTCTAAGAGAAAGAAACCAGTTTGTTGGACCCCTGCAATAAACAGACTATACAATAGAAGGAGGAAACTAGTTCAGAAAAAAGGAAAATCCCAAGAAGGAAAGACATCCCTGATAAGTATCAGTAAGAAAGTGAGGTCCCTCATGAAATCATCCAAGGCTAACTTCAAAAGAAAAATAGCCAAGGATTCAAAAGATAACCACAAAGCCTTCTTTAGCTATGTTAAGAATCTAAGTGGCAACTCGCAGATATGCACTGAACTAGTGCAAAATAATACAAAATATACTGAATCTACTGATATTGCCAACATCCTGGCAGATAGATTCAGTGCAAACTTCACCCCCCTCTCACCTCCAAAAGGGCCCACAGCAATACCAGAAAAGTGTAGTGTCCCAAAACTCACAGATGCACAGGTGAAAACAGCCCTTTCAAAAGCCAAAAACACAGCCTCAAAGGGACCAGATGGTGTCCCAGGCTGCATCTTGCATGAACTACAGAACAAACTAACCCCCCACCTAAACACGCTGTTCAACCTCAGCCTCTCCACAGGCTACGTGCCCATAGAATGGTGCACAGCAATGGTTATTCCTCTCTGCAAAGGAGGGGCCACAACTGACCCTGGTAACTATCGCCCCATAAGCCTGACTAGCCTAGTCTGAAAGGCTATGGAGCGCATCATCATGGAACTCATTAACAAAGACATTGGGAACCTTGAAACACTTGACCCGACCCAGTTCGGCTTTGTTAAGGGCAGATCATGCCTACTAAACCTGGTGGACTTCTTTGAGACGGTCACCAAGGTCATAGATGAGGGAAAGGTGGTTCACACAGCCTACCTTGACCTCGTCAAGGCTTTCGACACCATTCCCCACTCGGGTATTACAGAAAAACTCACCAGCCTGAACATAAACCTCTACATCATGAGATGGGTTGCCAACTGGCTTACAGACAGAACTCACATGGTAAGAATAGCGGGCTCCAGGTCCGACTCTAAAACAGTCACAAGTGGTGTCCCGCAAGGCTCGGTCCTGGGACCCCTACTGTTCGGCATATACTTCTCAGAAGTACAGGCAAACACAGGAGGACTATGGGTTACCAAGTTCACCGATGACTGCAAACTGGGAGCCATAATTGACTCTCTGGCTGACACGGACATCCTCCAAAAGGGCCTTACTGAGACAGACACCTGGTGTCAAAGTCATGGCCTCAAGCTAAATCCCAAAAATTGCATAGTCATCCTGTTTGGGAAAAACAAAACACCCACGAATTACCACATAGGTGGCAGCCCCTTTAATACAGAAGAGGTAATAAGAGAGCTGGGGACCCAGGTAGATAGTAATCTCTCCTTTGACAATCATATTGCCAAAGTAGTTAGGAAATCCTTCTATGTGACCCATCTAATTACTAAAGGGTACACATCTAGAAATAAAGAGGTTATATTGCCCCTCTACTCGTCACTCATTAGACCCATCATAGAGTACAATGTCCCATTTGGGATGTACCTCACAAGACACTTCCAACAGCTGGAAAGACCAGAAAAGTACCTCACCAAGAGGATTCCTGGTTTCAAACATATGTCCTATGCAGCCTGACTGAAAAACCTCCGGCTGGCATATTGCTTACTCAGAGGAGATCTCTGACTGACTTACAAAGCCATGTCCAACTCTGAATTGATGGACATGCTCCACCTAAAGAAATCCAAGTCACTGCGAGCCACGCGCTCTAGTGAGCTAAACCTCGCCACAACATTAAATAGAACATGCTGGAGGGATAGATTCCTGTCACAGAGACTCCCCAAGCTTTGGAACAAAATTCCAAATTATATAAGGCAGAGCCCCTCACTAACACTATTCAAGAGAAACCTTGACGAGTGGATGGGTAACAGAAAATACACCCCTGGTATCACTTCATTGGTTCTGCTTGACAGAGGATCAGTTAATTAATCAATGGGGTGGCAAAAGCCGACACACTCTGGCTAGGCTTATAAATGCCCTCGGGCAGATAGCCTATATCTACCTATGAACCTATGAACCTATGAACGTATGAATCTATGAACCTATGAACTAACAGCAAAAATTATCCATAAGGTACAAGCTGACACAGACACTGCCAAGGAGAGTAGGATATAATTCTTTTTGTTAATTAATACATTGGTCATCATGGACCCTTTTCAGCTATGAACTGGGCCAATAAGCAAGGGTAAATAGAATATATATATATTCTTATAGGCAGTTCTGAGGTACTAATTAGCTTGCTTGTTTTTGTGAAGTGGGAGGAGACCAGAGGAAGCACATGCAGGCGGAAGTAGAACATGCAAACTCTATACAGACAGTGACTGATATCAAGAATTGAACCCTGGAACTTTGAGGTAGAGATCTTAACCAGTGAGCCACCATGCTGCCTAGACTGTGGGCTGTATCCTTACATGAACAGAGTACAGAAACAAGGAATATAACACATCTATAAAAGCCATTTAGACCCCAGCTGGAATACTATGATCATTTCTTGTACCCACACAGTGATAAGGATAGTCAGGAAGGAATGAAGAAAGGCTGTAGAGGTAGCTAAGGGAATCATGGTAAATGAGATGAAATAAGGCTACTGGAGCTAAATGTATTTGGCCTTCGTCACCCCCCCCCCCCACCCAACACACACACAGTCATGTGTTCAGCTATGGTAACCTCACCCTTCAGTTTCCAGTTGAAGTTGCCCTTGCTTCAGCAAAACTAGGACCTTCTCCCTAATGAAAAAGAATTGGTATTTGCCACTCACTTTCATTTTCTCTCCCCAACCCCCACAGAAAGTTCCCATTGCCAGGGTCATTTCTTGATCTTTCGATACAGGCAGCAGAGCCAGAACAAATCCTCAGTTGTATAAGCATGAGCTTTGCCTGAACACTGACTGATAACAGGTTTAAGATGTTATGCTTAGGCCTCTAAAATAATCCTCACGTGTGTGCCTCTGAAATAATTCCCATCCAACTCTTTGGAATTATTTGTCTATATGGACAAATTTAGGTTAGTGGTTATGGTAACCTTTGACTATCTTGAACTGTATTTTTCTAAACTATTGAATGAAAATTCATCCACAGCTAAGTGAAAAGCAATGATTAAAGCTTATATGTGGGATAATTCTGCCTCTATGTCATGTGTCATAATAGAAACTTTTCTGAATTTAGAACTGGAAGAATAACAGTTTAGTTTACTGAGGATATATTTTTAACTTTATATGTCCTACCTTGGAAAAGTAACAACTACAGAATCCTGCATAACAAGCGAGCATAACAAAGTAAACACAGCTCATTATGTGTACTTTTTACTCAATATAAAGATCAGCTGTCATCGTACACATCAAAGCAATGCATTAAATTGCACAGAATGTAGAGTTAATGCAACCATACTGTAATGATGGTTGTTTGATCACTACAGCAATGCAGTGTAATATAATACCATTATTTTTTCACTGCAGAGGACAAACAAATAAAGGAGAACGTGTCATTACTGACCATCAGTGACTGATGGTTAATAGTGTTTCCTTCAACAGGATGTACATCAGTATTTTATTGTAGATAGGACTGCATGATATGCAGCATAGCCACAAAACAGTATAAAGCTGGTGACTATATTACATTACAGTAAGCAAATTATAGTGTGTAGAGAAGTATGTGTCTCTCTGCTTTCTCGTTAATGTGCATTATGAAGCATGACTTGTAATTTGTAGTTACGCACAACTAAATGAAGTGACAGTATAAAATACTTAGTTTCATTAAGAGTACATTATGAGTGCTCTGTCTAAAATTTGAAGCAGAACTGTTATGCTTAAGAGCACATGGGGTATGAAGACTACAGGCTATACATTTGGCAGTTATGACTGGTCGTTCACTGCTTTTTAAGTAGTGCAATGGGCCAAAGACTGGATGGATATCTCAGAATTCATTTACTCTTTCTCTGCCAGTGCTTGATATCTCTAACAGAGCTATCGGCACAGACTATAGACAAGAGTAATGATGCTTCGGCTATCAGTTTATGTAAGGAATAACAAAGCATTTATTCTCCAATTCAGCTATTTGCGCAAGTGGGTAAAAAGCCATTAATCCTACTATGGCAAGTCAGGTGGAATGTCAGCATGAGACAGAGACAGAAACTTACAGCAGTGATTAAAGATGTCTAATAAGCAACATTATAAGGGTGGAAATGAAGACACAGAAAGTTCAGTGTATAACAATTGTTCTGTGTTTGTGTGTGCAAGTGATTGTGTGTGTATATGTCTGTGAGTGTGTGTGCTTGTGTGAGGTTGTGTGTGCATGAGTGTGTGTGTGTGTGTGTGTGTGTGTGTGTGTGTGTGTGTGTGTGTGTGTGTGTGTGTGTGCGTGTGTGTGTGTGCACACAAGTGTGTGTGTGTTTGTGTATCTGTGTCGGGAGAGTCACCTGTGACGATGCAAAGCAAGATGTTAGTTAACAGCGGTTAATGAAGATTTTAATTGCATGATGCACTGAGAAATGCAGCCACAGTACAGTTTGCATTTGCAATGGAGGTACATCTGGTAAGGTAAAACTGATATTTATAATTTCTGAAGGGGCTCAGCAGGAGTAAAGACAACTTCTTACAGTATAATTCAGCAAGTGGCAGTTAAATGAAACAGGTGGTCTGAGAACTGTTTGGCTTGAAACCCTATAGTTTCTGATAATGAAACAGCAATTTGTTTTCTTGCAGAGAGGAACAGAACATTCCTGCACTCCCATTATTTCATATAATGACTCAAATACCAATGCATTTCAAAGAAAGTTATAATTTTGAATTGATAGCCATGGTGTTGAGATGAAAGTTATGTTTATTCCAAAGAAAGAGCAGTTTTGGCACTACCATCTTTAGATAGTTATGCCTGAGAACTTCATTTCTCATCACTTCATAATATCTCATTCTTTTTTCATAAAGTGAAGTATGTCAGATGAAATAGAAAGTAGTTTTATGCTGTGATTGCAAAATGTCCTTTTGATGACCATAAATAAACAACAATAAGTTTTTTCTAAATTTGAAATGAATTGTCAGCACTGACTGAACATATAGTGAACAGCTAAAGGTGAGACATGATCATAACTATAATCAGCAATGCATTTGCTTTCAAAATGTCAGTATTGTTGCTTAACATTTGAATGTTAATAATGGAAGTATGAGTGTGCATTTTTTTTGCTGGCTTCTCTACTTGTACTCAGTGGACTCATCTGTTCTTCCACTGTGGTGAGAACCAGGTCTTTCCATTCCCTGAGCACAATTGGTCCCTGATAAGGTGAGATCTTGGTCAGCCAGTTCCCCTTGAATGCAAGAATCACTTGTCACGGAGTGGACCAGTCTGCCAGTCATGTAGACAATCCTCTTTAAGACTGTCCCTGTATGCAGCTGCATTCACTGATTACAGAGTGTGAATGCAAGCATGCAACAGCTCATACCGACCACCTACCAGTGTGGTACACATCTGTGCAACATGGAGCTCTACAGCCCATACAGTTATGGCCACAAACAGTCACTCTTGTTAGTGTCAGCCAAGCATGGAGCTGGACTACCTCCCTGCATCCTAAGATGTGTGAGCTGACATTGGCCACTTACTCCCCTCTTACCCTGGTCAGTTCGTCCAGTACCCATTCCATTAATCAAACACTAGTCATGTGGAAATGTTCCTAATGTAGTTACTTGGGCAGAATCTCACAATGATCAGTATGATTAGTGTACCATCCTGGAAATCAAATGAAAAATAAAATAAAGGAAATGAATATATTGTAAATATTGTTAAAACAGATACCACCACAATTTTATTACTTTTCTAATATTTGCACTGTAAAAATATAGAGGAACTAGTTTATTGGAGTAGTTCATCAACACTGATTGAAAGAAATACTCGATGTTGCACTGATGAATATTCTGAAATCAAGACTGAACTTTTCTTTGTGTAAAATCACAACAGTTCATTGTCATTAAGGCCGCTAAAGCAGTGTCTATGTGATATTTCTGGGATAAAATGGTATGAGTTGCCAAAAATAAATGGTTACTGTTGGCATATTAAATGAATCATTATAACTTATAATTTTCATTATTATTATATTTATTTTAAACTGGTAGATAGATGGGGCTTCAAGGGTTTTGGCTCGGCCAGTTTGGTTACAGTAAAGTAAAACAAACATGGTGTTATATCGATGTGGCATCACAAAAACTTGGTACCTACATGTGGTTTTTACATAGCATTAAGTTTTTACATAGCATCATCTTCAGTGGTGTTATTAATTGCTTCCATGTGAGTTGTTATTACAGGAACAATAGACTTCACCTTGCAGCTGCATTCATTATTTGTCTTTGCTACTGTACCAAGCATACCTCTCAACCTCTGAGCTTAAGAAATCTGGATAAAGTCTGACAAAATGGGGGACCAAGGGCCAAAAATAGGGAAAGACTTTAAATATTGCTCTTTAAACTAAGAACATTGCTAGAATTGTAAGGTTTGTGTTAACATACATTTTCTGAAGGATTTGAAGTTTGAAACTCAAATGTATGTCATTATTTAGTAACTTCAATCCTCAGATCATCTCAGTGATTTGCCAGAAAACCACAAATTTTATGAAAAGTAGACCAAAAATATGAGGCAAAAATCTGGACATTCTGCAAAAATCTGGTCAATTGAGAGGTATAAGACCAAGGTTGCACTGTTACATCAGTGGAAGTTAAACCTGACAGCAGATTATTATGCACTGTAACTACTGGAGAGGTTATAATAGATAAGTCTGAGTAATCAGATAAGGCAACCATCTCAGTATGTGTAATAAATAAGTAAATAAATAAATAAAATAACACATCATTTTTTGCTGGCGAGGTTGCCACCCTACACCCTCTGCTAATTATATATACTAACTCCGAGATTCAGGAAAAGGGCATATTTCCCTACCTAGAGATGCAGTTTTACCTAGTTTACCT